>NW_025413317.1:0-2369 GCF_002201575.2 Neomonachus schauinslandi
GCAATAGTAAGGGACCAATTCACCTGCCCCTCAATGACATCTCTAAATAAAGCCAGGGACAGCATTCCCATCTGGGGCGAAAGGGGTTCCCAAAATTTCCTTAGACAGCCATCACAGTAGCTGGTGTAATCAAATTTACAAATAAATCAAGGTGATGTTATATATGTGCTCATAATTATCTTTCAAAAAAGCCAAATTAGGGTTTTTTTAAATAATTTTAAGTATTTTTTAGCAAAAGAAAACGTGAAACAATTAAGTATAAAATAAATCTATTTTTGGTATTTGTCACGCCTGCTCTGAATAGAGAAGTGAACTTTTTACAAAGGTGGCACCAAAAATGAAGAAGGAAGCCCCTGCCAAAACTAAGGCCAAAGCAAAGGCTTTGAAGGCCAAGAAGGTGGTGTGGAAAAGCATCCACAGCTAGAGAAAAAAGATCTGCAGGTCACCTGCCTTTCAACAGCCCAAGACACTACAGCTCCAACTACAGCCCAAATATCCTTGGAAGGGCGCCCCCAGGAGGAACAAGTCTGACCACCATGCCATCATCAAGTCCCTCAACCATGAAGAAATAGAAGACAACAACACACTTGTGGCCATCGTGGATGTCAAGGCCAATATGCGCCAGATCAAACAGGCTGTGAAGAAGCTTATGACATTGATGTGGCCAAGGTCAACACCATGATCAGGCTCCTGAACATGATGCTTTAGGTGTTGCCAACAAAATTAAGAGCATCTCAAATGAGTCCAGTTGATTAATTCTAAAGATGCATTTTTTCACCATAAAAAAATAATAAATAAAGACATAAGATGGAATGGATGGGTGAACCAACAGACTGCTAAATAAGATGTATATATACTATTGATCATACTATACATACTATTTTATAACCGAGTGCATAATATAATACTGTTAATGATCATCTCATGCTGTACATTAGACCTCCAAATTTCATTCATCTTGCATAACTGAAATTTTGTACCCTTTGACCAACATCTCATTTCCCTTCCTCTTGTCCCTGGCAACCACCTTTCTATTCTCTGCTTCTTTGAGTTCCACTTTTTTAGATTCCACATATAAGTGAAATCATGCAGTGCATTTATCTCTCTGTCTGGCTTATTTCACTTAGCATAATGTCCTCTATTTTCATCCATATTGTTGTAAATGACAAGATTTCTGTATTTTTTAAGGCTGAATAATATTCCACTGTGTATGTTGTCCACATTATTTTATACAATCATCCATCAATGGGCACTTAAGTTATTTCCATTTCTTGACTATTATGAGTAATGCATCAATGAATGTCAGAGTGCATGTATCTCTTTGGGACATTGGTTTTGTTTCCTTTGGATATATACCCAAAAGTTTGGTTGCTGGGTCATTATGGTAGTTCTATTTTCTAATTTTTTGAGGAACCTCCATACTGTTTTCCATAACGGCTGCACCAGTTTGCATTACCACCAACAATGTACAAGGGCTTCCTTTTTTCCATATCCTCACCAACACTTGATACTTCTGTCTTTTTGGTAACATCCATTCTAAAAGATGTGAGGTGATAGCTCATTGTGGTTTTGCTTTGCATTTCCCCGATGATTAGTAATATTGAGCACCTTTTCACAAACCTGTTGGCCACTTATACTCAACTGATCTTCTGCCAGGGTGCCAAGAACACATAATGGGGGGAGGGAAGTCTCTTCAATAAGTGATGTTGGAAAAACTGGGTATCAACATGCTGAAGAATGAAATTGGACCCTTATCTCACACCATATATATAGTCATATATATAGTCAACTCAAGATGGATTAAAGACTTAAATATAAGACCTAAGAATGTGAAACCACTAGAAGAAAACCTAGAGAAAAGCTTCTCGACATTGGTCTTGACAACGATTTTTTGGTCATGATATCAAAAGCACAAGCAACAAAAGCAAAAATAGACAAATGAGACTGCATCAAACTGAAAAGCTTCTGTATAGGACCCAATCAGCAAAGTGAAAAGGCAATCTATGGAATGGGAGAAGATATTTGCAAACCATATGCCTGATAAGGGGTTAATAACCAAAACATATAAGGAACTCCTACAACTCAACAGCAAAACAAAAAGAACCACCACCACAACAAGCCATCTAATTAAAAAGTGGGTAAAGGACCTGATTAGGCAATTCTCAAAGAAGACATACAAATGGCCAACAAGCTCTTCATCTATTTTTTTTCATTTTTTTATTTGTTTCATTTTTTATTTGTTTTCATAGATAACCTCTTTGTCGCCTTCCCCAACTATGGAGAAAATTAAAATACCTTTGCTGTGGCTGTTGTTACCACTGTGCAATAGTAAGGGACCAATTCACCTGCCCCTCAATGACATCTCTAAA
>NW_025413318.1:0-2367 GCF_002201575.2 Neomonachus schauinslandi
AGGAAGTTTGGTGACATTCCCAAGACTCACAACCAGGCGGTGGCCAGATCTCACTGGGCTGTGGAGGGGCAGGGTGCTCACGTTGTAAAGAAGAAGTCCAGAACCTCGGGGTGGTGGCAAAAGCTGTGTACGTGCCCAGGAATGTGGAGATGTGGCTGAGGTCTCTGCCTACGAAGGCGGGCACCAGGTGTTATTGGCATCTCCAGCAGGTCAGCCCGGTTGGTCCAGAGCACGCGGGTCTCATTCCTCTCTGTGGCTGAGCCGTTTTTATCCTGAGGTGAAACGGAGGAGACATGCACTCAGCTCTGTAGCCACCAGGAGGGTTGGGGGTGGGAGCGCAGACCAAATCCCCAAGATCTCAATGACTTATGGCAACAGGTGGGACAAGAGGGCCCATAGTAGAAAAAACAATGAGGTGCCTGGGTGGTTCATTGGGTTAATCCTAAGACTCTTGGTTTTGGCTCAGTCACGATCTCAATGTCTTGAGATCGAGCTCCTCGTAGGGCTCCGTACTTAGGGGCAGAGTCTGCTTGAGGATTCTGTCTCTCCTCTGCTTCTCCCCACTCTCCCCCTGCCTCTCTCTCAAATCAAGCAATCAATCGACCAATCAGTAAGTCTTTGAGGAAAAAGAAAAAAGGTCCTTGGCATCCATACAAGGAATTGAAGTCGATGATGTCGGAACACGTTTTATGTCAGGTCAGGTTGTTAGCTGAGTATGGACACCACCTCCCCGCATGAACGGCACCGATCCCATGATCTCTGACAACATACCCCATTCTTGAGATGAGAGCACAGACACGTTTTCTTGGGTGAGAGGGCTCAGGATAGTAGGGCATGTAGGATGTTTAGTGCAGCACTGTGAGTTGGCCACAGAGGGGAGTCCCATCAAAGCCCTGCATCAGTCAAGGCCTCAGTGGCTGTGGTAACCGACTGGCCTTCTGGAATGTTGTACAATGAGGCCCCTGCTCCTGACCCTGTAGGGGCCCCAGGGATGTGGACTTTCACAACCAAAGGGCAAAGCAGGAGACACAGTACCATGAGCCCCATGTCCCTTTGGGGAAAACTCTCCCAACTCACCATGATCATGTGCAAGATCGGAGAAGATGGGGAAGGACTGTTAGGCCAAAGGGGACACCCGGAGGACCAGTTAGGAAAATGCATAGCACGGTGCAAGACGATTCTAGCTGAATGGGATGAGACATGGTTTAAAGTCTCTTTTCTGATATTCCTACAAATACGTGGACAATGACGGTGCATCTGGCCCAGGCAGGGGCAGGGCCCCGAGGGCAAGTTTGGGGAGGAGATGGGGATGCAGATTCAGATGGAGCAGGACTGTGGGAGGGAGCCCAGGGCAGTAGCAGGCTGGCTTCTGGGACCTGAGGCCCTTTTGCTGCATCGGGGCCCTGGGGGGTGGGTCAGCCCAGCACCTGCACTCACCCTGAGCCAGCGCTGGACTCTGTTGCCAGTGTGGGGCACCTTCCTGTCCTTCACGGAGGGAGCGCGGAGGCCCTCATCGTCCAGCTCCTGCCCCGTCTCCTGTCGGGAGCTCTGTAGAGACAGTGCCAGGCAGCCAGGCACGAGGCCTCAGAGCCCTGTGCGGCTACCTTTGCTGGGCCTTGGACCCAGGGACTCCATTCCACACACACACCACACCACAGGATGCACAGCCCTCCACCGCGGAGAGAAACGTGACACAGCCTCAGGGCCTTGGATTCACTCTGGCACAGGTGAGAGGCCCTCAGGGATCCTCATCGCCCGCCCCCACCACCCCCTCCCGTCCACCATGACGTCGGTGTGAACATGAAGGCACCGCCAGGGCATCCGCTGCCCTGCGACGTCCTCCAGCCCAGGGGCAGGACCTCCCCACACATCCCTCCTTCCCGGAAACTCAAGAGGAGGGGATGGGGCTGCCCTGGGGTGGCTCAGGGAGGTGGCTTGGCCTGGCCCGGCCTTCTCTGTATTACCTTATGGCCCCTCCTGCCAAACGCCCTGAGGCAGCGGGGGCGAGCCTTGAGCCAATGTCTGCAGCAGGTGAAAAAGCCCTTACCCTGGGGTTTCTGGAAGCCAGAGCCCCGGGAAGTAGGCAAACAACAAGAGAACATCTTTCACGATCGGATGTCTCCAGTCAAGTGACCCTGATACGGGACTACAGTAGAATGTGGGTGCCTGGTCACGGGGCTTCCAAGTTCTGTTGGGGTCTGTGGTCAAGGAAGTGACTTCACTGCCTGGGATCCCCTACCTGGGTCCACTCCTGGATTGACACCCCCACCAACAGTGCTCTGGGCTGCCGGCTGCTCATCCCCGGTCTGCATGCAAGGCCACATCTGTGCCCAGTGACACAGCGCACCCCTCACCACAGCCCGCAGG
>NW_025413319.1:0-2367 GCF_002201575.2 Neomonachus schauinslandi
ATGAAGGTAGACATAGGGAACTCAGCAACTCCATAAGTGAAATAATATCTGTATTGCAGGAGTCCCAGAAGAGGAGTAGGCAAAGGGGGCAGAAGGTTTATTTGAACAAATTAAACTTCAGAACTTCATTAAATCAGAAGACAAACAGGCATTCAAGCCAAGAGGCACAGAGAACTCCCCTCAAAATCAACAAAAAGAACTCAACACCACAACATACTGTAGTGAAACTTGCAAATTTCAAAGATAAAGAGAAAATCCTAAAAGCAGCTTGGGACAAGATGTTCTGAAACTACAAAGGTTGACAGATAAGGCTGGTAGCAGACCTGTCCACAGAGACCTGGCAGGCCAGAAAGGACTGGCATATTCAATGTGCTGTGTTGGAAAAATATGCAGCCAAGAATACTATATCCAGCTAGGCTGTTTTTCAGATACACAAAATTAAAGGAATTCATGTACACCAACCCAGCCCTGCAAGAAATATTAAAGGGGACACATAGACCAGAAAGAGATCCCGAAAGTAACAAAGACCAGAAAGGAACAGAAAATCGACAGGTACAGCAACATTACAAGTAACACGATGGCACTAAATTCATATTTTTCAATAATTACTATAAATATAAATGAATAAAATGGCCCAATCAAAAGACAGAAGGTGTCAGAATGGATTAAAAAATTGTTATACAAAAAAAAAAAAAACCACTCATCAATATACTGCCTATAAGAGATTCATTTTAGATACAAAGACACCTCTAGATTTAAAAATGAGGGGGTGAGAACCAATTATCATGCTAATGGACATCAAAAGAAAGCTGGAATCTTATGCCAGAAGAAACAGATTTTAAAACAAAGATTAAAAGATATCTAGAAGGACAATATATCATCATAAAAGGGTCATCCAACCAGAAGATCTAACAAATGTAAATATTGATGCCCATAACTTAGGAGCAGTCAAATGTATAAATTAATTAATAATCACCTTAAAGAATCTCACTGATAATAATACAATAATAGTGGTGGACATTAACACTCTACTCATAGCAAAGGATGAATTATCTAAGCAGAAGATAACCAAGAATACAAGGGCTTTGAATGACACACTGGGCCAGCTGCACTTAATAGATATATTCAGAGCATTTCATCCTAAAGCAGCAGAAATTACATTCTTCTTGTGTACACATGGAACATTCTCCAGAATGGATTACATACTTGGTCATAAGTCAGGCTTCAACTTCTTGAAAAAGTTTGAGATTGTGCCATGCATATGTTCAGACCACAAGGTGATGAAACTTGAAGTCAAACACAAGAAAAAATAGAAGGACCACTAACACATGGAGGTTAAAAACGTCCTACTGAAGAATTAATGGGTCAAACGCACATAAAGAATTTAAAGAATACATGGAAGAAAATGGAAATATGGAAGAAAATGGAAATGAAAACATGACAATCGAGAATAATTGGGATGCAGGAATGACAGTGCTTTGAGGGAAGTATATAGCAATACAGGCCCCCCTCAAAAAACAAAAAAAGTATCAAATGCACAACCTAAGCTTACACCTAGAGAACGTGGAGAAAAACAAAAAAAAAGTCTAAATCCAGCAGGAAATGAGAAATAATAAAGATTAGAGCAGAAATTGTTGATAAAGAAATTAAAACAAAACAAAACAAAAAAAACAGTAGAACAGATCAATGAAATTAGGAGCTGGTTCTTTGAAAGAATTCATAAGATTGCTAAAGCTCAAGTAAGACTTATCAAAAGGAAAGGGAAAGGGGCCAAATAAATAAACACCTAAATGAAAGAGGAGAGCTCACAATGAACACCCAATAAATGCAAACAGATATAAGAAAATATGACCAATTATATCTCAACAAATTGGGCAATCTGGAAGATATGCATACATTCCTAGAAACATAAACTATCAAAACTGAATCAGGAAGTTATAGAAAACCTGAACAGACCCCAAACCAGTAAAAAGTATTCAATTACTAATCAAAAATCTCCCAAAACACGAGTGTCCAGGGCCAGATAGCTTCCTAGGGGAATTCTACCAAACATTTAAAGAAGAATTAATACCTATATTTCTGAAACTATTACAAAAAATAGAAATGGAAGGGAAATACCAGACTCATTCTATGAGGCCAGCATTACCTTGAAACCAAAACCAGACAAGGACCACCATTAAAAGGAGAATTACAGACCAGTATCCCCTTTGAACAAGGATGCATATATTCTCACCATGATACTGCCAATAGGATCCAACACAGTTAAAGGATTATATACCACAACTAAGTGGGATTTATTCCTGGGCTGCAAGGGTGGTTTAACCTCTGCAAATCAATATGAAACACCACATAAAAAAGAAAGGACAA
>NW_025413320.1:0-389 GCF_002201575.2 Neomonachus schauinslandi
AATAATATTCAAAGAATAGGGGTCCCAGAAGAAGCAGTGTGGGGAAAGGGGCAGAAGGTTTATTTGGACAAATTATAGCTGAGAACTTCCTTGATCTGGGGAAGGAAACAGACATTCAAGTCCAGGAGGCAGAGAGAACTCCCCTCCAAATCAATAAAAATAGGTCAACACCACTACATGTAATCGTGAAACTTCCAAATATCCGGGATAAAGAGAAAATCCTGAAAGCAGCTTGGGACAAGAGGGCCCACCAGAGATTCATTTTAGACTCAAAGACACCTCCAGATTGAAAGTGAGGGGGTAGACAACCATTTATCATGCTAATGGGTACCAAAAGAAAGCTGAAGTAGCAATTCTTATGTCAGACAAACGAGATTTTGTTTTATTTT
>NW_025413320.1:399-2365 GCF_002201575.2 Neomonachus schauinslandi
CATCAGACAACAAAAAGAAAGAAAAGGCACCCAAATTGGAAAAGAAGAAGTCAAACTTTCACTCTTTGCAGATGACACTCTGAGTAGAAAATCCCAAAGACATCACCCAAAAAAATTTGCCAGAACTGATAGAGGAATTCAGCAAACTGGCAGGATATAAAATCAATGCACAGAAGTCTGTTGCCTTTCTATCCACCAGCAATGAAGTAAATCAAGGAATTGATCACAGTTACAATTGCACCCTAAACCATAAGATACATAGGCATAAAGCTAACCAAAGAGGTAAAAGATCTTTACTCTGAAAACTAGGGAACACTTACGAAAGAAACTGAGGAAGACACAAAGACATGGAAAAACATTCTCTGCTCATACATTGGAAGAACCAATATTGTTAAAATGTCTATGCTACCCAGAACAATCCACACATCCAATGCAATCCCTGTCAAAATACCACCAGCATTTTTCACAGAGCTGGAACAAACAATTCTAAAATTTGTATGGAACCAGAAAAGAGCCCGAATAGCAAAAGGAGTGTTGAGAAAGAAAACCAAAGCTGGAGGCATCACAGTTCTGGACTTCAAGCTACATTGCCAAGCTGTAGTCACCAAGACAGTATGGTTACTAGCACAAAACCAGGCAGAGATCAGTGGAACAGAATGGACCCTCAACTCTCTGGCCAACTAATCTTCAACAAAGCAGGAAAGAATATCCAATGGGGGAAAAGACAGTCTCTTCCACAAACGATGTTGGGAAAACTGGACAGCCACATGCAGAAGAATGAAACTGGACCATTTTCCTACAGCATACATAAAAATAAATTCCAAATGGATCAAAGACCTCCATGGGAGACAGAAAACCATCAAGAGCCTAGAGGAGAACACAGGCGGCAGCATCTTGGACCTCGGCCGCAGCACCTTCTTGCTAGGCTCGTCTTCAAAGGCAAGGGAAACAAAAGCAAAAAATGAATTATTGGGACTTCATCAAGATAAAACACTTCTGCACAGGGAAAGAAACAATCAAGAAAACTCAGAGGCAACCTACGGAATGGGAGAAGATATTGGCAAATGCCCTATCTGAGAAAGAGTTACTTATAAAGAACATACCAACCTCAACGCCCAAAACACATATAATCCAGTTAAGAAATGGGCGGAAGACGTGAATAGCCACTTTTCCAAAGGAGACATCCAGATAGCTAGCAGACACGAGAAAAGATGCTCAACATCACTCATCATCAGGGAAATGCAAATCAAAACCCCAATGGGATACCACCTCACACCTATCAGAATGGCTAAAATGAACAACACAAGAAACAGCCAGTGTTGGGGAGCGTGCAGAGAAAGGGGAACTCTCTTACACTGTTGGTGGGAATGCAAACTGGTGCAGCCACTCTGGAAAACAGTATGGAGGTTCCTCAGGAAGGTAAAACTGGAACTGCCCTATGAGCCAGCAATTGCACTCCTAGGTATTTGCCCAAGGGAACGTGAAGCTTTGAACAACACAGAGACACAGACTTTCTGATTTAGAAAATAAAAAGGAGAAGTAACGACATAGACAATGGAGAATCTATGGATAAAAATATCAATTCTTACGGGAAAGTGGCTTACAACAAAAAATTAGACTATATAGTTGCACCTTCGGGTGGAGATCCACAAAATTCAACTAAATGCCTTCAGATTTTGAATTTTGAATGGGAGAAAATACGATTTGCAATGAATTATTATATATAATTAACAAAAAGCAGTCACTGTCTTGGCTCTTTAATAGTCTGAAGGTTTTAAGTTTTGATATAGTTCATCTTAAATGGTTTTAAAGAGCAGGCAGTTGTTAGTATATTAAAATCACCACTGTGTTTTGACCTTCTAAAATGATTCATGGTATTTTCTCACTACATTCTTATAAAAATTTGCTAGTGGCCTGGATTTATTATTACTTTTTAACCATACTAGTCACATTGGAGTCCTGCACA
>NW_025413321.1:0-2364 GCF_002201575.2 Neomonachus schauinslandi
TGGGCTTTTGTTTTTTGGGAGATTTTTGATGACTGCTTCAATTTCCTTAGTGGTTATAGGTCTGTTCAGGTTTTCTATTTCACATTGGTTCAGTTTTGGTAGTTGATACATCTCTAGGAATGCCTCCATTTCTTCCAGGTTATCTAATTTGCTGGCATAGAGTTGCTCATAATATGTTCTTATAATTGTTTGTATTTCTTTGGTGTTGGTTGTGATCTCTCCTCTTTCATTCATGATTTTGTTGATTTGGGTCATTTCTCTTCTCTTTTTGATAAGTCTGGCCAGGGGTTTATCAATTTTGTTAATTCTTTCAAAGAACCAGCTCCTAGTTTCGTTGATCTGTTCTACTGTTCTTTTAGTTTCTATTTCATTGATTTCTGCTCTGATCTTTATTATTTCTCTTCTCCTGCTGGGTTTAGGCTTTATTTGCTGTTCTTTCTCCAGCTCCTTTAGGTGGAGCGTTAGGTTGTGTACTTGAGACCTTTCTTGCTTCTTGAGAAAGGCTTCTATTGCTATATACTTTCCTCTTAGGACTGCCTTTGCTGCATCCCAAAGATTTTGAATAGTTGTGTTTTCATGTTCATTGGTTTCCATGTATTTCTTTAATTCTTCTTTAATTTCCTGGTTGACCCATTCATTCTTCAGTAGGATGCTCTTTAGCCTCCATGTATTTGAGTTCTTTCCGACTTTCCTCTTGTGATTGAGTTCTAGTTTCAAAGCATTGTGGTCTGAAAAGAGGCAGGGAATGATTCCAATCTTTTGGTACTGGTTGAGACCTGATTTATGACCTAGGATGTGATCTATTCTGGAGAATGTTCCATGGGCACTAAAGAATGTGTATTCCGTTGCTTTGAGGTGGAATGTTCTGAATATGTCTGTAAAGTCCATTTGGTCCAGTGTGTCATTTAAAGTCTTTATTTCCTTGTTGATCTTTTGCTTAGACGATCTGTCCATTTCAGTGAGGGGGGTGTTAAAGTCCCCCACTATTATTGTATTGTTGTCGATGTGTTTCTTTGCTTTTGTTATTAATTGCCTTATATAATTGGCTGCTCCCATGTTAGGGGCATAGATATTTACAATTGTTAGATCTTCTTGTTGGATAGATCCTTTAAGTAGGATATAGTGTCCTTCCTCATCTCTTATTACAGTCTTTGGTTTAAAATCTAATTTGTCTGATATAAGGATTGCCACCCCAGCTTTCTTTTGGTGTCCATCTGCATGGTAAATGGTTTTCCACCCCCTCACGTTCAATCTGGGGGTGTCTTTGGTTCTAAAATGAGTCTCTTGCAGACAGCATATAGATGGGTCTTGTTTTTTAATCCAGTCTGATAGCCTGTGTCTTTTGATTGGGGCATTTAGCCCATTTACATTCAGGGTGACTATTGAAAGATAGGAATTTAGTGCCATTGTATTGCCTGTAAGGTGACTGTTACCGTATATTGTCTGTGTTCCTTTCTGGTCTATATTGCTTTTAGGCTCTCTCTTTGCTTAGAGGAGCCCTTTCAAGATTTCCTGTAGGGCTGGTTTCGTGTTTGCAAATTCCTTTAGTTTTTGTTTGTCCTGGAAGCTTTTTATCTCTCCTTCAATTTTCAATGACAGCCTAGCTGGATATAGTATTCTTGGCTGCATATTTTTCTCGTTTAGTGCTCTGAATATATCCTGCCAGTCCTTTCTGGCCTGCCAGGTCTCTGTGGATAGGTCTGTTGCCAATCTAATGTTTCTACCCTTGTAGGTTACATATCTCTTCTCCCGAGCTGCTTTCAGGATTTTCTCTTTGTCTATGAGACTCATAAGTTTTACTATTAGATGTCGGGGTGTTGACCTATTTTTATTGATTTTGAGAGGGGTTCTCTGTGCTTCCTGGATTTTCATGCCTGTTTCCTTTCCCAAATTAGGGAAGTTCTCTGCTATAATTTGCTCCATTATACCTTCTGCCCCTCTCTCTCTTTCTTCTTCTTCTGGGATCCCAATTATTCTAATGTTGTTTCGTCTTATGGTATCGCTTATCTCTCGAATTCTGCCCTCGTGATCCAGTAGTTGTTTATCTCTCTTTTTCTCAGCTTCTTTATTTTCCATTATTTCATCTTCTATATTACTGATTCTCTCTTCTGCCTCATTTATTTTAGCAGTTAGCGCCCCCATTTTTGATTGCACCTCATTAATAGCCTTTTTGATTTCTACTTAGTTGGATTTTAGTTCTTTTACTTCTCCAGAAAGGGTTTCTCTAATAACTTCCATATTTTTTTCAAGCCCAGCTAGTATCTTTAAAGTGATGATTCTGAACTCTAGATCTGACATCATACTAATTGCCGTAGTAAGTAGGTCCCTGGCAGTCGGTACTACCTCTTGTTCTTTTTGTTGAGG
>NW_025413322.1:0-2363 GCF_002201575.2 Neomonachus schauinslandi
CAGAGAAAAAAGGAAAAAGGCCACCTCAACTAACAAATGTTTTTACACTGTATATTCACTTAAAGCAGTACAGAGTGGATTAATATGTGGCTGTTGTATTTACATTATTAAAAGCTATGTATATATGTATCAGCTTGGACTTGTTTTTCAGTTTCTCCAGTATATTATCAAAAAAAGTTGAAGCTCAAGAAGTGGTTTAAATAAACTTTCTACTAGCTTTCCTTATCATGAGGGAAAAACAGAATCTTGCGTCTAGACTAGATTGAACCCGTCTTCTGTCCTATGATGCAAAGCATATTCTGCACCTCCTTCATAAGCACTGCTCGCTTCCCTCCCCAGTCACAGAACAGTGTGCTTCCCCACCGGGTTTCCATCCAGTCATCAGATTCATGATTTCTGGCCTTTTATGCAGCTTAGGGAAGCCAGTTTGCCGCTGATTGAAAGTTTATAATCTCTCTTTGGCACAACCTGTTTAGAGTCATGGTGAGTTCCTGGTGTTCCTCTTCTTTCTTCTCAGCCCCAGAATCTGGCTTACCAGACAGCATTTAGAACCCAGTGCAGACGTGGGATGAAGAGGACCTTTGCATCTAGATGCGTGGCTGTATGGCCCTGGACACAGATATCTAGTGGCAAGAGCATGCCAAGGCAAGGTATCGGATTCTGAAGTTACCTTCAAAGGCTAGGGTCACCAAGTCTGGATGCACCCAAAGGAGCACCTGAACCAGCCCAATCCCAAAGTGTTTTTCTAGATTTATTTAATTAATTTCTTTATTTACATCAGGATGTCCAGTAGTTCCAGCGTCATTCTGAAAAGACAATATTTGGTTCATTGTCTTGTCTTTGTTTCTTTGACAAAAATCAGTTAACTATATTCATGTGAGTCTTTTTCTGGGCCTTTTTTTTTTGCCATTGATGTCTTCATTTATTCTCACACCAGACAGCCAGTCATGATTTATGCAGCTTTGTAGAAAATCTTGAATTTGGATATCACTCATCTTTCAACATTCTTCCTTTTTAATATAGGGTTGGCTATTTTAGGTCTTTTTTCTCCCACATAAGTATATAATCACATTGTCAATGTCCGCAAAATAACTTGATGGAATTTTCATTGCTATTTCATTAGATCTATAAATCTAAACAAATAGAACCAATATCTTCATGACATTAAGTTCTCCTATCCTTGAAAATGGAACATCTCATCATTTATTCGGTTCTAATTGCATTCACCAGAATTCTGTACCATTTTCCATAGAGATCTGGTACATATTGTATTACATTTGTACCCAACAATTTTCTTTCTTTTTCTTTCTTCCTTTTTTTCTTTTTTTCCCCCTTAGTGCTAATGTAAATGATATTGTGTTTTCCAAATCATATTACACTTGTTCATTGATGGCATACGGCAGGGTTGCAGTTGGTATATTAAAATTTTGTCTTGCAAATTTGGTAAATTACCTATTATTTTCATGAGTGCTTTTGTCAACTCTTTTGGGTTTTCTATCCAATAAATAGCTCAAGTATGAACAACAGCGTTTTTAACTTTTCCTTCTCCATTTATATACGTTTCTTTTCTGTTCCTTGTCTAATTGTATTTCTTACTACTTTCTGCACAATGCTGAAAAGGAGTAGTGAGAGAGAACATACCTGCCTTGCTCCTGATCTTAGTGGGAAGGCTTCTAGTTTCCTACCATTAAGTATAAAATTGGCAGGAAGTTTCTGGTAGTTATTTTTTTTTTTCAAGTTCAACTGTTACCTCTATTGCCCCAGTTTACTGAGAGGTTTTTAAATTTAATTTAATTTAATTTTAATTATTTATTTGACAGGGAGAGACACAACGAGAGGGGGAACATAAGCAGGGGGAGTGGGAGAGGGAGAAGCAGGCTTCCCGTGGAGCAGGGTGCCTGATGTGGAGGTGCCTCGAGAGTTTTAATTTTTGAGTGGGTATCAGATACTGTACAATGGATTTTATGTATTAATATGGACTTCTGATTATTTTATAATTTAGTCTGTTGATGTAATGAATTGCATTAAATGATTTTGGAATGTTAAATCGATCTTTCATACCAGGAATAGATCCACATCATTGTGGTGTATAATTCTTTTTATACATTGTTGCATTCAACGTGTAATCATTTTTTGAGGCTCCTTGCATCTATGTTCATAAGAGACACTGATGTGTAGTTTTTTTCTGTCATTGTTGGAATTATAATGAGGTAATGGTGATATCACAGAAGGAATCAGAAATGTTTCAGTTGCTTTTATACTCTGAAAGGAATTGTAGATAATTAATTTAATCTGTTCCTTCAAAGTTTAATAAAATTTGCCAGTGAACCCACCTGGGCCTGTGTGTCTGTTTTGGGAGGTTA
>NW_025413323.1:0-2362 GCF_002201575.2 Neomonachus schauinslandi
GGGTGGGACCGCCTCCCCCTGTGGCTAGAGGCTGGGAGCCCCCTCCTGGGTCCTGCCCTACTCCCTGCTGCAGCTGGGGAATGTCCCCGGGCCTCTTCCTCCGGACCCTGTGGGAGAAGCGCTCCTGTCTGGGATCTTCCCTGGTCCATCGGGACACTCGGCTCTCTGTGCAGAAGATCAAGGAGACTTTCCTCTCTTTACACATTACACACACACGTTTTTTTCTTTTCAGTAATTTATTTATCTACAAGCAATTAATGAAATTGTCAATTCTATTTTTACATTTTCAGGTACTCACAAAACAACTACAATAGTCTAGATTCTGCATCCTGGGGCGTGTGCGTGTGCACGCGTCCACGTGCATGGGAGTGTATGCTTGTCATCGGGAGAAAACTTGGTATTTTGACTGCTTAGAATACATAAGTGTTAAACCATAAATAGTATCTTAAAGAAAACAACAAAGATAAAGAAAAAAATCACGGAACAAGGAAGAAATGGTTGCAGATTCTTAAGCTTTCCTATCTAGAAGTTTAAGATTAAACTAATCCCATGAATTTAGGACTAAAATAAGAATTAAGGACTAAAATATGAATTCATAAAACAACTACAGTAGTCTAGATTTGCATCTTGGGGTGAGTGCATGTGCACATGCCCACGTGCATGGGGGTGTATGCTTGTTATCAGGAGAAAACTTTGTATTTTGACTGCATAAAATTCATAAATGTTAAACAACAAACAGTATCTTAAACAAAACAACAAAGGCTAAGAAGAAAAAAATTGCAGAACAAGGAAGAAATGGTTGCAAATTCCTAAGTTTTCCTATCTAGAAATTTAAGACTAATGCAATGAATTTTGGACTAAAATATGAATTCAGGACTAAAATATGAATTTAGAACTAAAATTTGGATTTATGACTAAAATTTGAATTTAGGACTAAAATATGAGTTAGGACTAAAATTTAATTTAGGACTACACTAAGCATTTTAACAGTTTAGTGGGATGTTGTTTTGTTTAAGTTTTTTTCTCTCTCTCTTTTTAAGGCAATCACATTTTATTCACATAAATACTGAGTTATTTCTGCGGAACTGTAACCCTAGTCCTAGAGCACAGAAATGGTCTTGTTTGAAAGTCTCTATCCATGTCCACGATAGAGGATGTCTTCAGGCCCAGTGGTATTAATTTAAATCTGAACACCATACCTACAGCAGAGAGTTCTAAGCGTCAGGCGGGGAAGCTCTGTATTCATGACCATGTGGACGAAGCTCTAGGTACACAGTCCGCGATGGGGTTCCACCGCGATCCTGCGGAGAGTCACTGTGGCGTCAGTTCCGAAAGAGGAGCCGGTTCACTAGAGAGAGAGCCATCAGACGTTCTTCATGGAGCTCCGCGCAGATGCTGAGCCGGACTTTGGCTGCCCAGAGCCCAGCTGGCCTGAGCCCGGTCACCCTTGCAGGCGACTCCGGGTCCCGGGGCCCTCACGGTGGGCCTTCCATCCCCCCTGGGGGCCCGATCACCCCGGGGCCCCCCTGACACTTCCCAGCCTGCGTGGGCTGTGGGCGCAGCAGCAGGACCAAGAGGGTCCCTCGGGACAGGCCGGCAGCTGGACTCCACACTGGCTAGCATCCGCCTCAAGCGATCATTCTCTTTCCTTAGCTCCTGGAACTCCCTCTCTCTGGGCACAGCTCCCACCCAGCTCTTTGTGGCTCTGTCCTGATGGAAGAGGACCAGCTTGCGATAGTAGGAGGTGGTTCTCTCCAGCTCCTTGCCCAGGTCTTGGGCCATCTTCTTGTAGAGGTTGCGGCTCCGGCACGTGAAGTTCATTTCTCTGTACGCGCCGGCCAGTTTCTTCTTCATTTCCAAGCACTGAGCTTCCGCTTGAAACACTTCTCGGTGAAGTTGCAGGATGTATTGGTCGTGTTCATCCAGGGGGTTCTGAAGTTTCAGCTTCAGCGGCTGAATCTCCCTGTCCAGCTGTGAAGTTTCCTTCTGCAAAGAGGCTTCCTGGGTTTGCAGGCTGTGGATTTGTCGTGTCAGCTCCGCGATCTCTTGCCTTTCTGCCCACAGTCGTCTGGCTCTGTGTTGCTGTTCCCCTTCGGGTCTTGGAGGGCAACCAGGGCAGCCAGCACCCTCAGGGACGCCCTTCAGATCCACTGCTGCCTGATGGGCGGGCTGATCACCATTTCCTGCTCCACTCTTTGGCTGGACTCCCCGGGTCCCGGCACCGGCGTCCTCTGCAGGGAGGTCCGGCAGGGGGACGGCCTGCAGCCCGGGTCCGGCCCTGGACGGGGACTGGCTGGCTTGATCTTTCGGGACCAGCTCCATGCATGCCTTCGACGGCTCCAGCCTTTCTTCCCCCTCCTTC
>NW_025413324.1:0-969 GCF_002201575.2 Neomonachus schauinslandi
TATCAATCTTGTTAATTCTTTCAAAAAACCAGCTCCTAGTTTCATTGATGTATTCTACTGTTTTTTTGGTTTCTATTTCATTGATTTCTGCTCTGATCTTTATTATTTCTCTTCTCCTGCTGGGTTTAGGCTTTATTTGCTGTTCTTTCTCCAGCTCCTTTCGGTGTAGGGTTAGGTTGTGTACTTGAGACCTGTCTTGTTTCTTGAGAAAGGCTTGTATTGCCATATACTTTCCTCTTAGGACTGTCTTTGCTGTATCCCAAAGATTTTGAATAGTTGTGTTTTCATTTTCTTTGGTTTCCATGTATTTTTTTAATTCTTGTTTAATTTCCTCGTTGACCCATTCATTCTTCAGTAGGGTGCTCTTTAGCCTCCATGTATTTGAGTTCTTTCCGACTTTCCTCTTGTGATTGAGTTCTAGTTTCAAAGCATTGTGGTCTGAAAATAGGCAGGGAATGATCCCAATCTTTTGGTACCGGTTGAGACCTGATTTATGACCTAGGATGTGATCTATTCTGGAGAATGTTCCATGGGCACTAGAGAAGAATGTGTATTCCGTTCCTTTGGGATGGAATGTTCTGAATATGTCAATGAAGTCCATTTGGGCCAGTGTGTCGTTTAAAGTCTTTATTTCCTTGTTGATCTTTTGCCTAGACAATCTGTCCATTTCAGTGAAAGGGGTGTTAAAGTCCCCCACTATTATTTTATTGTTGTCGATGTGTTTCTTTGCTTTTGTTATTAATTGCCTTATATAATTGGCTGCTCCCATGTTAGGGGCATAGATATTTACAATTGTTAGATCTTCTTGTTGGATAGACCCTTTAAGTAGGATATAGTGTCCTTCCTCATCTCTTATTACAGTCTTTGGTTTAAAATCTAATTTGTCTGATATAAGGATTGCCACCCCAGCTTTCTTTTGGTGTCCATTAGAATGGTAAATGGTTTTCCACCCCCTCACTTTCAATCTGG
>NW_025413324.1:1069-2362 GCF_002201575.2 Neomonachus schauinslandi
TTTACATTCAGGGTAACTATTGAAAGATAGGAATTTAGTGCCATTGTATTGCCTGTAAGGTGACTGTTACCATATGTTGTCTGTGTTCCTTTCTGGTCTATGTTGCTTTTAGGCTCTCTCTTTGCTTAGAGGATCCCTTTCAAGATTTCTTGTAGGGCTGGTTTTGTGTTTGCAAATTCCTTTAGTTTTTGTTTGTCCTGGAAGCTTTTTCTCTCTCCTTCAATTTTCAATGACAGCCTAGCTGGATAGAGTATTCTTGGCTGCATATTTTTCTGATTTAGTGCTCTGAATATATCCTGCCAGTCCTTTCTGGCCTGCCAGGTCTCTGTGGATAGGTCTGTTGCCAATCTAATGTTTCTACCCTTGTAGGTTACATATCTTTTCTCCCAAGCTGCTTTCAGGATTTTCTCTTTGTCTATGAGACTCGTAAGTTTTACTATTAGATGTCAGGGTGTTGACCTATTTTTATTGATTTTGAGAGGGGTTCTCTGTGCTTCCTGGATTTTGATGCCTGTTTCCTTCCCCAAGTTAGGGAAGTTCTCTACTATAATTTGCTCCATTATACCTTCTGCCCATCTCTCTCTTTCTTCTTCTTCTGGGATCCCAATTATTCTAATGTTGTTTCATCTTATGGTATTGCTTATCTCTCGAATTCTGCCCTCGTGATCCAGTAGTTGTTTATCTCTCTTTTTCTCAGCTTCTTTATTTTCCATCATTTGGTCCTCTATATTACTGATTCTCTCTTCTGCCTCATTTATCCTAGCAGTTAGCGCCCCCATATTTAATTGCACCTCATTAATAGCCTTTTTGATTTCTACTTGATTATATTTTAGATCTTTTACTTCTCCAGAAAGGGGTCTCTAATAACTTCCATATTTTTTCAAGCCCCACTAGTATCTTTAAAGTGATGATTCTGAACTCTAGATCTGACATCCTACTAATGTCCATATTGAGTAGGTCCCTGGCAGTCGGTACTACCTCTTGTTCTTTTTGTTGAGGTGATTTTTTCCGTCTTGTCATTTTGTGCAGAGGAGAAGAGATTAATGAGAGAAAAAAATGCTAGCAGAGTAACAACGTCCCCAGAAAATATACTCTAAACAAATCAGAAAAGATCTGAAGCAGTGGAAAAAGAAAGGGAAAGAGAGAAAAAAGAAAAAGAAAAAGATAAAGATAAAAACAAACAAAAACAAACAAAACAAAACAACAACAACAAAAAAACCCAGAATGTGATCAAATATGATCAGGTTGGTATATAGATCAGTGCCACACACTAGATTTGGGGTGTATTTTGGT
>NW_025413325.1:0-919 GCF_002201575.2 Neomonachus schauinslandi
GCTCCTCTATTTCGAGCTCTAGTTTCATGAAACTAGCATTGCCCTTGCGCGAGTGTGTAGAGGTCTAATATCCAGATATATCCCTTGAATGACCAAAAGTGAAGAGGAAAAGTGATTTAACTACGGTCCAACTTCCACGTATAAGTTAGTTTAGGGTGTACCTCGGGTGAGAGCCTGGGAAACGTGTTCTCTACAGAACACGGAGTGAGAAAGAAGCCGGTGCAGAGGCCAACTCTCGAAAAAAGCATTCCCCTTGCGCGGGTGTGTGGAGGTCTAAAATCCAGGCACCTCCCTCGAAGGAACAACAGTACAGAGAAAACGTGCTTTCGATACTGTCCACCTCTCTGAAGTAGAAAAGCAGTTTAGGGTGTACCACGGGTGAGAGCCTGGGGAACGGGTTCTCTACAGAATACCAAGGACGAAACAAGCTGGTGCAGAAGGCTCCTCTATTTCGAGCTCTAGTTTCATGAAACTAGCATTCCCCTTTCACGAGTGTGTAGAGGTCTAATATCCAGATGTATCCCTTGAATGAAAAATAGTGTTGAGGAAACGTGATTTAGCTACTGTCCACCTTTCAAGTATAAGGTAGTTTAGGGCGTAACCCGGGTGAGAGCCTGGGAAACGGGTTCCTTACAGAACACGGAGTGAGAAAGAAGCCGGTTCAGAGGCCACCTCTCGAAAAAAGCATTCCCCTTGCGCGGGTGTGTGGAGGTCTAAAATCCAGGCACCTCCCTCGAAGGAACAACAGTATAGAGAAAACGTGCCTTAGATACTGTCCACCTCTCTGAAGTAGAAAGTAGTTTAGGGTGTACCATGGGTGAGAGCCTGGGGAACGGGTTCCCTACATAACACGGAGCGATAAACAGGGTGGAGTAGAAGGCACCTCTCAAACCAGCTCTGGTTTCATGAAACTAGCCTT
>NW_025413325.1:929-1853 GCF_002201575.2 Neomonachus schauinslandi
TCATCAAGCTAGCATTCCTCTTGCACGAGTGAGTGGGGTCTAATCTCAAGGTATATCCCTTGAATGAACAACAGTGTAGAGGAAATGTTCTTTAGCTACTGTCCACCTCTGAAGTAAAAAGCAGTTTCGGGTGTACGATGGAGGAGAGCCTGGGAAACGGGTACTCTACAGAACACGGAGTGAGAAACAACCGGTGTAGAGGGTACCTCTCGAAACAGCTCTCGTTTCATGAAACTGGCATTCCCCTTCAACGGGGGTGTCGAGGTCTAATATCCGGGCACCTCCCTCGAAAGAACAACAGTGTAGAGGAAATATGCTTTAGCTACCGTCCAGCTCTCTGAAGGAGAAAGCAGTTTACGGTGTACCACGGGTGAGAGCCTCGCGAACAGATTCCCTACATAACTCGGACGGAGAAACAGGCTGGTGCAGAAGGCTCCTCTCTTTCGAGCTCTAGGTTCATGAATCTAGCATTCCTGTTGCACAAGTGAGTGGGGTCTAATATCCAGGTATATCCCTTGAATGAACAACAGTGTAGAGGAAATGTTCTTTAGCTACTGTCCACCTCTCAAGTAGAAAGCAGTATAGGGTGTACGACGGAGGAGATCCTGGGAAACGGGTACCCTACTTAACACGGAGTGAGAAACAACCGGTGCAGAGGGCACCTCTAGAAACAACTATGGTTACATGAAGCTAGCATTCCCATTGCCCAGGTGTGGGGAGGTCAAATATCCAGGCACCTCCCTCGAAGGAACAACAGTGTAGAGGAAAAGTGCTTTAGATACTGTACACCTCTCTGAAGTAGAAAGCATTTTAGGGTGTACCACGGATGAGAGCCTGGGGAACGGGTTCCCTCCAGAACACGGAGGGGGAAACAAGCTGGTGCAGAAGGCTCCTCTATTTCGAGCTCTAGTTTCATGAAACTAG
>NW_025413325.1:1863-2362 GCF_002201575.2 Neomonachus schauinslandi
GCTCCTCTATTTCGAGCTCTAGTTTCATGAAACTAGCATTGCCCTTGCGCGAGTGTGTAGAGGTCTAATATCCAGATATATCCCTTGAATGACCAAAAGTGAAGAGGAAAAGTGATTTAACTACGGTCCAACTTCCACGTATAAGTTAGTTTAGGGTGTACCTCGGGTGAGAGCCTGGGAAACGTGTTCTCTACAGAACACGGAGTGAGAAAGAAGCCGGTGCAGAGGCCAACTCTCGAAAAAAGCATTCCCCTTGCGCGGGTGTGTGGAGGTCTAAAATCCAGGCACCTCCCTCGAAGGAACAACAGTACAGAGAAAACGTGCTTTCGATACTGTCCACCTCTCTGAAGTAGAAAAGCAGTTTAGGGTGTACCACGGGTGAGAGCCTGGGGAACGGGTTCTCTACAGAATACCAAGGACGAAACAAGCTGGTGCAGAAGGCTCCTCTATTTCGAGCTCTAGTTTCATGAAACTAGCATTCCCCTTTCACGAGTGTGTA
>NW_025413326.1:0-2360 GCF_002201575.2 Neomonachus schauinslandi
TTATTTCCTTCCCTCATTACTATCTATCAATCAAATTAAAAAAAAAAAACAACAAATCTCCGCTTGAGCAAAAAGAAAGAAGAAAGCAAATGTATATTTGGTATATCCAGCGCTTCCTAATCACTGTATAATTTAACTCAATAAATAACACTATAAGAGAGACATTATTATTCCCCTTTTATAGATAATTAAGCTGGAGCTTAGATTGCACATGTAACTTATCCCAAATCATATATCTGAAAGTTTCAAGAACATAAAGGTTGAATTTAGTCTTCCCTTTTCGGAAGATTTTTTTTAGGGGTCGGATATATTTCACTCTGTCCCCTATGTAATTGCCAGATTTTCTTGACGCATTGATTATTGCTAAAATATACGCTGGCAGGATTGAAGGCATTCCTGGGTAGTTTGCATACGTTCCCTCCTTTAAGACTATTATGCAGCAGCTGCCACTTTTACGTTCGTCATATCCTGGTTTTAGCATTATGTGAGTCAAACAGGACATTTCTTCAGGGATCAACTCTCCTGAGATTTTAAAATAAGCCACATGGAGATAATAAATGGAGAAGGTGTTGGGTCATCTGTATTACTTTACATACCTTCCTCTGGGCATTTCCAGAGCCTGGAACTCAGAACTCCTTAGGTTTTAGCCAGGTGACACACACTTTATATGAGAAGGGAAGCACTTTCTGAATTCCTAATAGCGATTTGGGTGCCAGAGCTATGGACCATTAGGCACCTCTTTATGGTGGCTTCCGCTGAAACAGGTGAGTTGCAGGACTTTGAAACTGGGTGCATAAAACATGTTCTCTAGTGCTTTTGGTTTTGTCTATTTAGTTCTGTAATTTTAAGGAGTAATAACCCATGGAAAAGCATCCATAGAAAAACTGAGAAATTAAAATATGAGGATATCACTCAATGACACTGAAACTTTTTTCTTTTACACTTTGTCAAAAAGATTTTATAAATTTTTAAACATGAATTTGCTTCTCTCAATTTAATACCATTTTGCTGTTATATTGTGTTGTATAGTGGTAATTTTAACACTTTCATGATATAACTTCTTATTCATTGAAAAAAAGGTGAAAAATATTTTGTGGAAATAGGGTGTTTTTCATTTTCTTTTGGTTATATTTTAGAATGAGATCTGGAAGAACATATATCAGTGATTCCAAGGGATAATGGTAGTCTTACTGTTTTCGCTTAAAATTTTCAAACTGAAATACAGACAATTTTCACTATTATCCTACAATTATTTATTACCATATTCTAACTGGTAATTTATGTTACAAAGAAAAAATAAATCCAGTCGTAAAGATATCAAAATAATTACTTTTTTAATCTGTTTCTTTAATTTACTCTGAGAATGTACATTTTCTATACTTACGTATGTCTCTCTACCAAATATTAATTATGCAGAATATATGATGAATTTTCCAAGAAACTTGAAATTTGGTTCCTGCTCGAACCCCAAATTAGATGGATGTATTTGATTCCATCATTTACCTCCTCTATTCATCCGTTTCCCCTAGGAAAAATTATTTGAGTACATGAAAGCAGGAGGAGCTACTATTTACTGATACCTGCTAATTTCAAGTGCTCAATTAAGTACTCACTATACATGATCTTATTTTCTTCTTGCATCAGCCACATAATTAATGACTCATTTTTATTTATTTGTATTCATTTTTAAGGACATACTTTTAAAACACAAACTTGAGACCCAGAGGATGTAAGAATGTGCTTTACTTCACAGAACTTGCAGTTGTTGGAATACATCTTAGAATTGTGCTGTGACTGAAGCACAAGCTCATGGCACTTCACCTCCTCACTTCTCCCTGCTGGAATTGTGGATGACCTGGAACCTACTGAGAGGGTTCTTAATGTAGCTTGACCTGTAGAGAGGACAGGAGTTCATGTGTTCCCTTGGTTCAGTCAACATTTCTACAGTTATTTTATGTGTTTTAATGCACTCACAGATTTATTAAATATATACTTATTCTGTATTTCCCATTTGTAATGAGATCTATTTTGTAGGTGAACCAAGCCTGGGAATGGATCCATCCAGAAAAGCAAAAAAAAATATTTCACTTTTTTGAATCCATTTATCAGTTACATGAAAGTTAATCATTTAATGTAGCCTATGACTTTGAGCGTCCATTATTTATTTTATTTTGTTTGTTAATATGTCAACCTTCTCACTATCAATATTATAGTTGGGATAAAAAACTGAGAGAACTAATATGAACTGTGGAAGTTAACTTCCAGAAGCAGGGTTTGGGATTGATGTTACCTCCTTGGTACCTGGTTTCTCCCCCTTGATTTTCCAGATACAAATCATCTTCTCACGTTTCATCTACTTC
>NW_025413327.1:0-2360 GCF_002201575.2 Neomonachus schauinslandi
TAAATATTAAAAGAACTATATTAAGAGAAGTTTTTATCATTATATTTGGAGAGAATAAGGGTAGAGTATAGTCTAGATCTTTTATTTGGCTGAGGGAAATGGTATGGAGGCATACTTCCATTTAAGATTATGTCATTTTTGTTAATAAGCATATAAGATTTTTGAATGCATTATGATCAATAGGCAATAACACTGTGTATGTGTATTTGTGTGTTATAAGTGTGTGTAAAACCTGCAAATAGTTTCCATAACTCCTTTTTTGAGTACATTCATCTTATATCATCAGGTCATTGATTTTGTATTTCCTTTTCACTTTTTATAATGTGCTCATAATTCCAAATTACTGTGATAAGGGATACTATTAACATTATTATACCAAAGATGTGTTTCATAATTAGAATTATTTACTGAAAAAGTTACCAATTATAAAAGTATATGAAAAAATATGAAAATGATTTAAGTTCATGATACTTAAGGAATTTTTAAAATATTTCTGTTACCAAAAATGTGTTATTGCACATTTAACCATGAAAGAAAGCAAGAGAAGAAAGCACTAGAGAAAAAAATACAAAAGCATCCACAAAACAAGTGATAAAAATATATACATATGTATTTAATTATTAATAAATACATAAATAAATACATATACAAATAATTTGAATGTAAATGGGGTAATGGCTCCAGTCAAAAGACATAGTCTGTCAGAATGGATTAAAAAAACAAAAAGAGCCATTTATGTGCTGCCTATAAGAGACACATTTTAGCCCTAAAGATACTTACAGATTGAAATGAAAGGGATGCAGAAACATCTATCATGAAAATGGTGTCAAAAAAAGCTGGAGTAGCAATACTTATACTGGACAAAATAGACTTGAAAACGAAGATTGTAACAAGATACAAAAAAGGGCACTATATAATGGTAAAGGGGATAATCCAACAACAAAATATAACAGTTATAAAAGTGCACCCAACATGAGAGCACCCATATCTATAAAATACTTAATAACAAACATTAAGAAACTAATTCATAGTAATACAATAGGAGTAGAGGACTTTAAAACTCCACTTACATCAATGGACAGATCATCCGAACAGGAAATCAACAAGTTGGGGCTTCTGGGTGGCTCAGGCAGTTAAGTGTCTGACTCTTGATTTAGGCTCAGGGCATGATCTCAGGGTTGTGAGAGGAAGCCCCCATGTCAGGCTCCACTCAGGGAGCCTGCTGCAGATTCTCCCACTCCCTCTCCCTCTGCCCCACTCTCTAAATAAATAAATAAATAAATAAATAAATAAATAAATAAATAAATAAATAAATAAATAACAAGGAAACAATGGCTTTGAATGAACACTCGACCAGATGGATTTAACAGAATTATTCAGAGCAGTCCATTCTAAACCAGCAGAATACACATTCTTTTCAAGTGCACATGGTATATTCTCCAGAACAGATCACATATTAGGCCACAAAAAAAGCATCAACAAATTCATAAAGATCAAAGTTATACCATGCATCTTTTTTGACCACAATGCCATAAAACCTAAAAATCAACCACAAGAAAAATAGAAAAACAAAGACAGAAACAAAACCAAACACAAGAAAAATTCCAGAAAGTCCAAAAATACATGGCGGTTAAATAGCATGCTACTAAACAATGAATGGGTCAACCAAGTAATCAAAGAACAATTTAAAAAGTCCTTGGAAACAAAAGAAAATGAAGACAATACTGTCCAAAATACATGAGCAAAAGATGTTCTAAGAGGGCAGTTTAGAGCAATACAGGCCTACCTCAATAAGTAAGAAAAATCTTAAATAAACACCTAACCTTACACCTAAAGGAACTAGAAAAAGAATTCAAACAAACCCCAAACTAGCAGAAGGAAGGAAACAGTAAAGATTAGAGCAGAAATAAATGAATTATGTAGAAAATGAATAAACAATAGAACAGATCAACAAAACCAGGACTTGGTTCTTTGAAAAGATCAACTAAATTGATAGTTCTAGGGGCACTTGGGTGACACAATAGGGTAAGTGTCTAACTCTTGATTTTGGCTCAGGTCATGATCTCAGGGTTGTGAGACTGAGAGCCTTGTGGGGCTTCTCTCCCAGTGAGCAGTCTGCTTGAGATTCTCTCTCTTCCTCTCCCTTTGCCCCTCCCCCCACTCTCTCACAAACTCTCTCTAATATTTTTAAAAATTGACAAAGTTCTAGCCACCCACTTCAACAACAACAAAAAAAAGTGAAAGGACACAAAAATGAAACATGAAAGAGGAGAAATAACCAAAACCACAGAAATACAATTATAAGAAAATATTATGAAAAGCAACATGCTGACAAATTAGCCCAAACAGAAAAAAATAGA
>NW_025413328.1:0-2359 GCF_002201575.2 Neomonachus schauinslandi
AATCCAACCAAGTAGAGATCAAAAAGGCTATTAATGAGGTGCAATCAGAAATGGGGGCTCTAACTGCTAGAATAAATGAGGCAGAAGAGAGAATCAGTAATATAGAAGATGAAATGATGGAAAATAAAGAACCTGAGAAAAAGATAAACAACTACTGGATCATGAGGGCAGAATTCGAGAGATAAGCGATACCATAAGACGAAACAACATTAGAATAATTGGGATCCCAGAAGAAGAAGAAAGAGAGAGGGGAGCAGAAGGTATAATGGAGCAAATTACAGCAGAGAACTTCCCTAATTTGGGGAAGGAAACAGGCATCAAAATCCAGGAAGCACAGAGAACCCCTCTCAAAATCAATAAAAATAGGTCAACACCCCAATTTCTAATAGTAAAACTTACGAGTCTCAGAGACAAAGAGAAAATCCTGAAAGCAGCTCGGGAGAAGAGATATGTAATCTACAAGGGTAGAAACATTAGATTGGCAACAGACCTATCCACAGAGACCTGGCAGGCCAGAAAGGACTGGCAGGATATCTTCAGAGCACTAAATGAGAAAAATATGCAGCCAAGAATACTATATCCAGCTAGGCTGTCATTGAAAATTGAAGGAAAGATAAAAAGCTTCCAGGACAAACAAAAACTAAAGGAATTTGCAAACACAAAACCAGCCCTAGAAGAAATCTTGAAAGGGGTCCTCTAAGCAAAGAGAGAGCCTAAAAGCAACATAGACCAGAAAAGAACACAGACAATATACGGTAACAGTCACCTTACAGGCAATACAATGGCACTAAATTCCTATCTTTCAATAGTTACCCTGAATGTAAATGGGCTCAATGCCCCAATCAAAAGACGCAGGCTATCAGATTGGATGAAAAAACAAGACCCATCGATATGCTGTCTGCAAGAGACTCATGTTAGAACCAACGACACCCCCAGATTGAAAGTGAGGGGGTGGAAAACCATTTACCATGCTAATGGACACCAAAAGAAAGCTGGGGTGGCAATCCTTATATCAGACAAATTAGATTTTAAACCAAAGACTGTAATAAGAGATGAGGAAGGACACTATATCTTACTTAAAGGATCTATCCAACAAGAAGATCTAACAATTGTAAATATCTATGCCCCTAACATGGGAGCAGCCAATTATATAAGCCAATTAATAACAAAAGCAAAGAAACACTTCGACAACAATACAATAATAGTGGGGGACTTTAACACCCCCCTCATTGAAATGGACAGATCGTCTAAGCAAAAGATCAACAAGGAAATAAAGACTTTAAATGACACACTGGACTAAATGGACTTCACAGACCTATTCAGAACATTCCACCCCAAAGCAACGGAATACACATTCTTCTCTAGTGCCCATGGAACATTCTCCAGAATAGATAACATCCTAGGTCATAAATCAGGTCTCAACCGGTACCAGAAGATTGGGATCATTCCCTGCCTATTTTCAGACCACAATGCTTTGAAACTAGAACTGAATCACAAGAGGAAAGTCAGAAAGAACTCAAATACATGGAGGCTAAAGAGCATCCTACTGAAGAATGAATGGGTCAACCAGGAAAGTAAAGAAGAATTAAAAAATACATGGAAACCAATGAAAATGAAAACACAACTATTCAAAATCTTTGGGATGCAGCAAAGGCAGTCCTAGGAGGAAAGTATATAGCAATACAAGCCTTTCTCAAGAAGCCAGAAAGGTCTCAAGTACAGACCTAACCCTACACCTAAAGGAGCTGGAGAAAGAACAGCAAATAAAGCCTAAACCCAGCAGGAGAAGAGAAATAATAAAGATCGGAGCAGAAATCAATGAAATAGAAACTAAAAGAACAGTAGAACAGATCAATGAAACTAGGAGCTGGTTCTTTGAAAGAATTAACAAGATTGATAAACCCCTGGCCAGACTTAACAAAAAGAGAAGAGAAATGACCCAAATCAACAAAATCATGAATGAAAGAGGAGAGATCACAACCAACACCAAAGAAATACAAACAATTATAAGAACATATTATGAGCAACTCTATGCCAGCAAATTAGATAACCTGGAAGAAATGGAGGCATTCCTAGAGATGTATCAACTACCAAAACTGAACCAGGATGAAATGGAAAACCTGAACAGACCTATAACCACTAAGGAAATTGAAGCAGTCATCAAAAATCTCCCAAAAAACAAAACCCCATGGCCAGATGGCTTCCCAGGGGAATTCTACCAAACATTTCAAGAAGAATTAATACCTATTCTTCTGAAACTGTTCCAAAACATAGTAATGGAAGGAAAACATCCAAACTCATTTTATTAGGCCGCATTACCTTGATCCCAAAACCAGACAAAGACCCCATCAAAAAGGAG
>NW_025413329.1:0-2359 GCF_002201575.2 Neomonachus schauinslandi
CCCTCCCCAGTGTCTATTACCCAGTCACCCCATCCCTCCCACCCCCCCTACTCCAGCAACCCTCAGTTTGTTTCCTGAGATTAAGAATTCATCATATCAGTGAGGTCATATGATACATGTCTTTCTCTGTTTGACTTATTTTGCTCAACATAATACCCTCCAGTTCCATCCACGTCGTTGCAAATGGCAAGATCTCATTCCTTTTGATGGCTGCATAATATTCCATTGTATATATATACCACCTCTTCTTCATCCATTCATCTGTCGATGGACATCTTGGCTCTTTCCACAGTTTGGTTATTGTGGACATTGCTTCTATAAACATTGGGGTGCACGTACCCTTTCGGATCCCTACTTTTGTATCTTTGGGGTAAATACCCAGTAGTGCAATTGCTGGATCATATGGTAGCTCTATTTTCAACTTTTTGAGGAACCTCCATACTGTTTTCCAGAGTGGCTGCACCAGCTTGCATTCCCACCAACACTGTAGGAGGGTTCCCCTTTCTCCGCATCCCCACCAACATCTGTCATTTCCTGACTTGTTAATTTTAGCCATTCTGACTGGTGTGAGGTGGTATCTCATTGAGGTTTTGATTTGGATTTCCCTGATGCTGAGCGATATTGAGCACTTTTTCATGTGTCCATTGACCATTTGGATGTCTTCTTTGGGAAAATGTCTGTTTATGTCTTCTGCCCATTTTTGATTGGATTCTTTGTTCTTTGGGTGTTGAGTTTGATGAGTACTTTATAGATTTTGGATACTAGCCCTTTATCTGATATGTCATCTGCAAATATCTTCTCCCATTCTGTCGGTTGTCTTTTGGTTTTGTTGACTGTTTCCTTTGCTTTGCAAAAGCTTTTTATCTTGATGAAGTCCCAATAGTTCATTTTTGCCCTTGCTTCCCTTGCCTTTGGTGATGTTTCTAGGAAGAAGTTGCTGTGGCTGAGGTCGAAGAGGTTGCTGCCTGTGTTCTCCTTTAGGATTTTCATGGACTCCTGTGTCACATTGAGGTCTTTCAACCATTTGGAGTCTATTTTTGTGTGTGGTGTAAGGAAATGGTCCAGTTTCATTCTTCTGCATGTGGCTGTCCAATTTTCCCAACACCATTTGTTGAAGAGACTGTCTTTGTTCCATTGGACATTCTTTCCTGCTTTGTCAAAGATTACTTGACCATAGAGTTGAGGGTCTATTTCTGGGCTCTCTATTCTGTTCCATTGATCTATGTGTCTGTTTTTGTGCCAGCACAAAATCCCAATCTTTTGGTATCGGTTCAGACCTGATTTATGACCTAGGATGTGATCTATTCTGGAGAATGTTCCATGGGCACTAGAGAAGAATGTGTATTCCGTTGCTATGGGATGGAATGTTCTGAATATGTCTGTGATGTCCATTTGGTCCAGTGTGTCATTTAAAGTCTTTATTTCCTTGTTGATCTTTTGCTTAGATGATCTGTCTATTTCAGTGAGGGGGGTGTTAAAGTCCCCCACTATTATTGTATTGTTGTCGATGTGTTTCTTTGCTTTTGTTATTAATTGCCTTATATAATTGGCTGTTCCCATGTTAGGGGCATAGATATTTACAATTGTTAGATCTTCTTGTTGGATAGACCCTTTAAGTAGGATATAATGTCCTTCCTCGTCTCTTATTACAGTCTTTGGTTTAAAATCGAATTTGTCTGATAGAAGGATTGCCACCCCAGCTTTCTTTTGGTGTCCATTAGCATGGTAAATGGTTTTCCACCCCCTCACTTTCAATCTGGGGCTGTCTTTGGGTCTAAAATGAATGTCTTGCAGACAGCATATCGATGGGTCTTGTTTTTTAATCCGAGAGCCTGTGTCTTTTGATTGGGGCATTTAGCCCATTTACATTCAGGGTAACTATTGAAAGATATGAATTTAGTGCCATTGTATTGCCTGTAAGGTGACTGTTACCGTATATTGTCTGTGTTCCTTTCTGGTCTATGTTGCTTTTAGGCTCTCTTTGCTTAGAGGACCCCTTTCAAGATTTCCTGTAGGGCTGGTTTTGTGTTTGCAAATTCCTTTAGTTTTTGTTTGTCCTGGAAGCTTTTTGTCTTTCCTTCAATTTTCAATGACAGCCTAGCTGGATATAGTATTCTTGGCTGCATATTTTTCTCATTTAGTGCTCTGAATATATCCTGCCAGTCCTTTCTGGTCTGCCAGGTCTCTGTGGATACATGTGTTGCCAATCTAATGTTTCTACCATTGTAGGTTACAGGTCTCTTCTCCCGAGCTTCTTTCAGGATTTTCTCTTTTTCTCTGAGACTCATAAGTTTTACTATTCGATGTCAGGGTGTTGACCTATTTTTATTGATTTTGAGAGGGGTTCTCTGTGCCTCCT
>NW_025413330.1:0-238 GCF_002201575.2 Neomonachus schauinslandi
TAGGACAAACTGGAGACGGGCCATTTGACACATGGACTCTGCCTAGCCATGTTGAAAAATACTTTGATTCCAAGCCTTGAAATACCCATGTGGAGTCTGTGCTCACCTCATTCACACAGAGAGCTCCTGGACACAGAACCGCTAAAAAGAAAAGGTCTCCCTGCAGCAGGAGCATCAGGGTTTGCTTGGGAGCACGACACAGGTGAGCGTGGGGCTGGGCCAGCCCCTGGTGGCACTG
>NW_025413330.1:338-2359 GCF_002201575.2 Neomonachus schauinslandi
GTTTTGAGGAGGTGGAAGTTAAGTATACATTTATTTTTGACTGTGACTTGTTCAGGACCCCATTTTACATAATACCTTGTTTCCTTTATTATTGTTTCTAGAAAGGAAAGTTCTATTAAAATTGTCCTAGTTTGAATAGAGAACAGTTTTATTAATTAGGGCTTATTTTGAAAAATTCTGAGTTTAATTCAAGTGTATGCCAGTACCTTCCAAAGTAAGGTAATATTCAGAGACAGTGTTCTTATCACATGGCTTAGAGAAATTCTGGAATATTCTTATTCAAAGATTCCTTATTAATGAATGTTTTGACTTAAATTTAACCAAAAACTGCAACATTATTCTTTGTACATTTTCATCATATACTGTTAACAAGCTTAGTTGCAAACAAATAAAATACTTAAGCTATTTGTTAAAATAATAGTAAGAATTTAGGCCTCGGGACCTATGGCTGTCATTGGTGAAGCGCATGATACTTGATCTCAGGGTTGTAAGTTTGAGCCCCATGTTTGGTGTAGAGATTTCTTTTAAAAAAATCTTTAAAAAGTAATTTATGTATTCATATTGTATCTAATGTTCATTTTCAAACTCGCCATCATCTAGGTTCCTCCGATGTTATCATCTACACACTTGGTAGTTTTACATTTTACATTTAGGTCTACAATGCATTTTGAGTTAATTTTGGTGAAGGATATAAAGTGTTTTTCTAGATTTATTTAATTAATTTCTTTATTTACATCAGGATGTCCAGCTGTCCCAGCATCATTTTTTTTTCTTTTTTTTTGGATGGGCCTAAATAATTCCGAGGAAGTGTAGACCAGTTATGGTTCCTACTGTGGTCTCAGGCCCTCCCCAGCCTTGCTGCAGGACAAGATTTGAGAAGGGAATTTTGTCATTTGTGTCATCCTGGTGCCTGTCCTTAATTTACTGATTCGTTCTGAGACCCACAGCACTGGTGGTTTAATCCTGTTTCTGTCATTAACCATGTGATTTTGGCCAAGCCACTTTATCTTTCTGGGCTTCAGTTTCTTTTTCTGTAAGAACAAAACAAAGATTGGACTAGGTCCTCTAAAAGCCTCTCCCTGGGACTAGAGTGTCACATATTGACTCCAAGCCTTCCCGTAATAGGCTAAGACTTAGCTGGGGAGGGTTGTTGAGGATCGTATTTGAAAATAAAAATGCCTGATCTAGAAGACAAATACTTTGTCATCAGCTTGTCTTATATTTCAGTTTTCATTGGATAAAAACAAAACAAAACAAACAAAGAAACTTGTCATTTCTAGTGAAATAGACATTTACATTCCTGTTCAGAGAAAAAAAGAAAAAGGCCACCTCAACTAACAAATGTTTTTACAGTGTATATTCACTTAAAGCAGTACAGAGTGGATTAACATTTGGCTGTTGTATTTACATTATTAAAAGCTATGTATATATGTATCAGCTTGGACTTGTTTTTCAGTTTCTCCAGTATATTATCAAAAAAAGTTGAAGCTCAAGAATTGGTTTAAATAAACTTTCTGCTAGCTTTCCTTATCATGAGGGAAAAAGAGAATCTTGCGTCTAGACTAGACTGAACCCGTCTTCTGTCCTACGATGCAAAGGATATTCTGCACCTCCTTCATAAGCACTGCTCGCCTCCCTCCCCCATCACAGAACAGTGTGCTTCCCCACTGGGTTTCCATCCAGTCATCAGATTCATGATTTCTGGCCTTTTATGCAGCTTAGCGAAGCCAGTTTGCCGCTGATTAAAAGTTTATAATCCCTCTTTGGCGCAACCTGTTTAGAGTCATGGTGAGTTCCTGGTGTTCCTCTTCTTTCTTCTCAGCCCCAGAATCTGGCTTACCAGACAGCATTTAGAACCCAGTGCAGACGCGGGATGACGAGGACCTTTGCATCTAGATGCATGGCTCTATGGCCCTGGACACAGATATCTAGTGGCAAGAGCACGCCAAGGCAAGTTATTGGATTCTGAAGTTTCCCTCAAAGGCTAGAGTCACCCAGTCTGGATGCACCCAAAGGAGCAC
>NW_025413331.1:0-2357 GCF_002201575.2 Neomonachus schauinslandi
TTATTTATTTATTTGAGAGAGAGAAACAGCATGAGAGGGGAGAGAGTCAGAGTGAGAGGCAGGCTCCCCGCAGAGCCAGGAGCACGATGTGGGGCTCAATCCCAGGACTCCGGCATCATGACCCGAGCCAAAGGCAGATGCTTAACCAACCTACTGAGCCACCGAGGCACCCCATGAGCCCAGAATTTTAGATAAAAATTCCTCAACTTTTTTCTTTAACCCCATCTGTGTCTCATTAGATATATCCTTTCAAAGTGTACATTTCTCCTTAGAATTCTCATTACCAATTCTTTCTCCATGTGGAAAGTTGATGTGTTAGAAACATTTCTTTTTTTATTTTTTTCTCTCTATAGTAATAATTTATAACTTTCAGGTACTGATAAGGTAAAGGTAAGTGGAAAAAATATTTTTCAGTATATGTAAATATGATTATGGATATACTATAAACAGAAGTCTCTTAAATTGTTTGAATTACATATTATAAATATATATATTATGTATATATTGTAAATATATACATTACATATATATTATAAATATATCTAAAACAGAGGCTTTCGTTCATAGTATATCCCTAATAACACTGACTTTTCTCACTCTACATTTATTTGTTTAAAAAAACTGTAGTAAAGAACTTAATTTTTTCACTATAAAGTAAATTGTTGGGGTGCAGGTGCCCCTTCAGATCACTATGTTTGTATCCTTTGGATAAATACCTAGTAGTGCAATTGCTGGGTTGTAGGGTAGCTTTATTTTTAACTTTTTGAGGAAGAATTTATATAATAATCAGTTAGGGGTAAGGAAAATACCATTTTGGGACTAGCTATTAAATCTCTCATAATCCTCATCCCAGGAGAAAATACAGGCTTAGTAAATGGCAGAACTGAGATTTGAATCTACATTTGAATGATTCCAAAACCTGTGTTCTCTGGGTAGTGGTGCTCATTTGATAATGGGGAATATTATAATTATTTTATCAAATGTGATACTTGTAATCCTTAAAACTATTAATTTTTTTCTAGACTGTCCCAAAACCAAACTTGAGAGCGCTAATGAATGCTTCTGAGCAATTCAAGAATGGTAAGCTATTTGAAGACGTGTTATTCACTGATTTTTGCCCATTCTTGTATTATTCAGTAATTCGAAATTACAGATATTTTCATGTTCTTTTTATTTTGTTTTTTACTAAGTGGGAACAAAATGTGGCCTTATAACACTAGGAGGTAGAACTTTATCTGAGCACGATAATTCTGATTATGAAGATGAAAATATAGTTGGACTTCTTTACAAACCACCATTCAAAGCCAATGACTTTTCTTGTCCTGCTTTTTCAAAACCTTCTGTCAAGTCGTTAGCAGGCCATGGTGTTATAAAGGTAAGTTGTTCTGTTTTAAGCTTTTTTCCCTATTTTTTTTTCACATACCATCCTCTTGATCCTTATAATGAAAAGAATCTTAGGAAAAAACAGAAGTCCTCAAGATCATAAGGGGAAATGATATAATAACAACAGAGAGGTAAGGACCAGATTGAGATTTATAAAGGTTGGTGGGAGTAAACAATTCTTAGGTATGCCATTATGGAAGGAAAGAATTAGAAAGCAACTGGAAAGAACAGCTAGATGGATGGGAAGATGAGGGAGGGGGTGGGGGGGAAGAATTCATTTAAGAAGGGCAAGATGAATGTAAAGATTGAAGAGTTGAGAGAGATTATTATAAAAACACAACAGCAGTAGTGAGGCTAAGGGAGAGCAGATACTCTATATTACAAAATATGGTAGAAATTGTTTTAAGTGCAAAATAAGAAAACAACGTCAAGTAATAAAAAAAATGCTTAGACTCTTCTGAATGACTTACAGCTGACTTTTATGAAGGACTGGAAGAAAATTTTATCCTTCCATTTAAGTTTAATAAAGTGTGCTATCTTATATTTAATTTAGCAAAACCTGTTTATAGATAATGCAAAGTGAAATCTGTTTTAGGCCTTAATCAGATTTATGATGAATTTTGAATTTTTGGCCATTGTCTTTCTTGTGGTTTCTTTCTTTCTTTCTTTTTTAAGATTTTATATATTTATTTTTGTGAGAGAGAGAGAGTGTGAGTGCACGAGCAGGGGGAGGTGCAGAGGGAGAAGCAGACTCCCCACTGAGGAGGGAGCCTGATGCAGGACTCAATCCAAGGACCCTGGGTTCATGACCTAAGCTGAAGGCAGACTCTAAACCAACCGAGCCACCCAGGTGCCCTTTCTTGTGGTTTCTGATTTAACTTCCTGTGTGGTAGAATCTTGGTAGGTTTTAGATCTTTTTGAGACTAAAGAGAGGAAATAAGTAAACATTTAGTCTTTTCATTAATTAAAACTGA
>NW_025413332.1:0-2357 GCF_002201575.2 Neomonachus schauinslandi
GCACTCAGACCTACAGGTGAATGGAATCGAACAGAGAGCCCAGGAGAAGCCATGCATATAAAGGTCCATCAACTGATGACAAAGGAGGCAAGTCCATACAAGGGGGGAAGGACAGTGTCTTCAATAAAGGGTGCTGGAAAGACCGGACATGCATAAGAATGAAACTGGACTACTGTCTTCCAGCATACACAAAAATAAAATCAATTACAAACTTGACTGTTAAGACTGAAACCATAACACTCCTAGAAGAAAACATAGTCAGGAAGCTCTCTGACATTGGTCTTAGCAATATACTTTTTGGACCAGTCCCCTCAGGCAAGGGCCACAGAAGCTAAAATAAACAAGTGCCTTCATAGCAAACTGAACAGCTTTTGCAAAACAAAGGAAACCTACAACATAAGGAAAAGGCAACCCAGGGAACGGGAGAAAACATATGCAAAAGGTACATCCAGTGAGAGTTAATACTGAGCATAAGTAACGAACTTATACAACTTCATGCCAAAACCACAAATAACCTGATTTAAACACGGGTAGAAGACTTCGCTCCTCTGGGAGACTTCTGAGCCAAGTGACCTGCCAGTGTGACCTCCTAAGGACCATTTTCATCTGCAGAGTGAGCTCTGCTGCAGAAGCTGTGTGGCCAACAGGAGAATGGGTGTCCCGGGGTAGCAGAGAAGTTTGCTCATGGATCATTGCCATGGGTCTTGTACTTCCTTTCAGTGACCGCTTCCGAATGTCCAAACAAGTTCAGCTCTGTTGGGGTAAGAAAGAGAATTCACTTCAATCGATGAGGCAGGTTATATTGAAAATAGTGACTGGGGTGCATGGCTGCCCAGGCACTCGATAATTTAAAACCAACAGGTGATGAAGGCAATTCTCCCCTCAGCCACTCACCAGCTCAGTATGTCTGTGTGTCTGCTGTCTTTTGTGGCTAGGATATTTTTCAGTATATTTACCAAATCTCCTTTCTTAAGAGATGGCCCATCTTGACAGTTGTCTAGCCTGCTTTCATCAGTGATGATTTAATGTGGCTCTAAGCTTGTATTGTTGACTTTGCTGGTCATAGACCTTCCTTCAGAAGCAGTACCTCAGGGCAAAAGGTTTGTGCCCAGTGGGCTGCAGGGTTCCACCTGGCAGTTTGCCTCCACAGGGCAATCCAGAGACAGAATCACAGATGCAGTTGCGTCTTCATCTCATGAAGTTTGTGAAAGTCAGGGTGAGTCTCCGTGACCCATCTGGTATCCACAGTAGACCAGCCTAGTAAAATGAACAGTGGTTGGAATAACCCACTCTGCCTCTCTGCAGAGCTTCACAATCTTACTAATCTCTCCCATCCCTCCAAGGATGCTGCATGGCCTCTGATTTAGTCTGAGGAAGGGCATGGTTCCAAAGGCCTCTCTGTGGTCTCCTCTTTCCTAATAAATATCAGACCAAGGTTCAGAAACCAAAGTGGGAATTGCACCAGTGCTAATATGAGTATTTCCATTCCACATTCTTGACCTGGGGAAATGAGCACAGGATGATTCTCTGGTCTCAGTGAACAGACTGTTAAATGTAGGACAAGGCTTCTTCTATTTCCACACCTTCCAAAGCCCCTACTCCAACTGTTGGGCTGGTCATGTAACAGTCCTGGTCTTTGGGCATCAACATACGTTCGGAATCATTCTATAAATGTTCCCAGGATAGGTAGTGTTTCCCTTTTTTGCAGAGTTGGTCCCACCAGTGAATATCTGTGTCTTGGGGGCATTTGGGGAAAGTTGGGGGTGGGAGATGAGATGCATGGCACACATGGAGAAGGTGGAAGGGTCATTTCCCAAAGGGCTCCAGTCTCTCCCTCACTCTAGGGGCTCAGAGGCCCACACTGGCTTAGGGCTCATAGCTGGGGAAGAGACCATGACTCTTCACTATAGTAACTACTCAATCTAGATATTTATTTTTTCTGCTGCATTGCCCAACAATTTCAATCTGGACAGACCTGATCAACTGTCCAACAGCACACACCCTTGAGGTTCCCGTCCTCTGGTTACCATTCGGGCTCCATGGCTCCTGGGTGACTGCACACACCTTGACTCTGCTGGTTGAAGTATCCTTCCTGCCACTCCTCACCTCCCAACTTCTCCTGCAGTGTAGGACAGCTCCCCCAGAGCTCCTCGAGGACACTGGTACCTCCCGTACCCATGCCTCTGTAAGTGTGTTGATGAAGGTGCGCATGGATGGCTGAGTCTTTCAGCAAGCACGATTAGGGATGGCTGAGTCTTTCAGCAAGCACGATTAGGGATGGCTGAGCACACGGCACATCACAGAACCGTTTCAACATGCCTGATTCTTATGCTTCCTGACTTCTTCCTGCCTTCCTC
>NW_025413333.1:0-2357 GCF_002201575.2 Neomonachus schauinslandi
GCCGCCAGCCTGGCTCCCCTCCTCTTCGAGCTCCCCTCCTTGGCTCCCCTCCTCTGCCCACCGACCCGGATTCCTTTGGCAGAGGCGGCTGCTCCCTGAAGTAGCTCACGGTTCTGTGGGCTTCCCGGAGGCTCACCGAAGACAAGAGGGGCAGAGATCACCGGTGGGATCCCGGGTGGACTCCTTTGCCCTGGCTCCGCGTCTTTCACAGACATTTCAGATCCCACCTGGTGTGAGCTCGCCTTCCCCAGAACACCTACCTCACCCATCCAGCGAAGGTGCCCCAGAGGCATGGCAAGCCTCACCCAGTGCCCTTGCCTGGAGCGAGTGTGTGGTCACTGCCTGAATGGGCGACAGTCTGTTTGCGCCTGTAAGGACAGGGGGAGGGGCAGCTCCTCCTGTGAGGTACCAGGCAGGAAGGGTCAGCCTGGAAGAGGGGGGCTCACCCTCCAGTGTGCTGCTCACCAGAGACCACTGCCCCCCTGGCCACACTCTCCGACTAGCTATTTATTTCCCCAAAGATTGAGCACCTCCACATGGCATCCAGGGGTATCCAAGAAGGTCTAAATTTCTATCTTTGTTCCCCTTCCACTGGTCTCTGCAGATGGCGACATTCACGGCTGGCGATTCTCTGTGGCTGCAGAACAATAGGCTCCTCCTGAAGTCACTTGTGGGCCCCCAATGACACGGCCTCCTGGACCAGTGCAGACTCCACCAACTCAGGCTTAATTGGAGTTAGCAGTGGGACAGTGGGATTGCATGCTGAGATTGCAGGGGGATGGAGGGATGGGGAGCAGCTTGTCAAGAAAGGAAGACGTGTAGGGATACACACAGTCCACAGTTTGAGAGTCAGAGCCAGAACTGAAAAAGGCACTTGTGGACTCAGGGGTCAGGGGAGGGCAGGGCTTCAGAGAGCCACACTCCAATCACAGTTCTGCTGCAAGTCCTCTCTGTGATGCATCCCAACTGCCCATCAAGTCTCTGCACTGTCCTTCCACATGAGGGAAGAGTGCAAGGGCCACTGCCTGGTACTCTTCTCTGCGCCCAAACTCCCCATCCCACCGTCACTAGCCCCACACCCCCGTCACCTGGCTCTGCCCCTTGGTAAAGCCCTGATCTTTTCTACTTCATGGAAGCTTAACCCATTTCCTCCCAGGTGCTTTCTGACTGGACCACCCCCATCTGCTTCTTGGGGGTGGATAAGGTGGCGAGGGGAGGTGCTGCCCATTTCGCCTTAGGTGGTCAGTGCCCAATTTAGCAAGCTGGTTGGAATCCGCAGACCAGTGGCCTGTGTGAGGAGGTAAATGTGTGACAGAGGCTACCTACGCTATCAGCCCCATCCCCCACTCCCTCTACACTTCTGCTCCCTGCCTTCGGCCCCTATGGCCCTCATTCTCAGGGCTCTCTCTGAGTTCGGTCTATGTCTGCCCTTTTGCTTTCAAACTCCCCTTCTCTCACCCTGTTTCTCTCTCTCTCTCTTTCTATCTCTCTCCATCAGAAGTAGCAGGGGAATCTGTGCAAGGTGTGTTTACCACCATGGTACCGAGGGTGAGCAGTCACTGCTCTTTTGAAGGAACTAAAACCCATCTGCAGCAAGAACTGATGTGAAGGCATGTGCAAGTTAAGTTTACGAGGGGCCACAGCCCTGTCCTCACACTGACAGCAAACCTGAGCGGGTCACTGAAGTTCTCATGGTGACCCTCAAGGTCGACTGAGAGCCCCGCTGTCTTTCGCTCCTGCCAGTGTCAGCCTCCCTCAGTAGAGGAGTACAGCTGGCATTGGCTTGGAATAGGTCAGAGTGGCAGTTCTGTCCCACAGCTGGATAAAGTAGAGTGGGAAGACAGTTTCCCGTTTCTGTAGGTCTCCCTATTTATAAGCCACTTGAGTGACTAGGAAGGAGACAGAGAGTGGGAAAGAGAGACCCGCAAGTAAGGGCACACAGACAGGCAGAGAGATAGAGACAGAGTCTGAGGTTGGGCTAGACAGAAGTGAGACAGTAACCATCCCAGGAGGAAGCTGAGAAGGGGACTGAGACAGAGAGTGAGGGGGTGGGTTTTCAAGAAGGATGCCATGGTTGTCCAAGACCGCTGTGATGGCCTGTGTGCTTATCAGTCTCCAGGGCTTGCCCTGGGCAGGGCCTGTTTGGCCACCTGTTTGTTTGGGAGGGATTTGTCTGTTTAGCAAAAACGGTTGGGGGATCCTAGAGCTGGAGCACGGGGTGCACAAAAGGGGAAAGGGCATGAGATGAGGGGGCTGGCCAGGGCTGCTTGATAAGGCACGAGTAACAAGCAGGCCATGGTTTTTGTGCTGCAGGCCATGGGTCTGGTGACTGCGGGAAGATGGTGCAGGTGCGTTCC
>NW_025413334.1:0-2357 GCF_002201575.2 Neomonachus schauinslandi
GCCGCCAGCCTGGCTCCCCTCCTCTTCGAGCTCCCCTCCTTGGCTCCCCTCCTCTGCCCACCGACCCGGATTCCTTTGGCAGAGGCGGCTGCTCCCTGAAGTAGCTCACGGTTCTGTGGGCTTCCCGGAGGCTCACCGAAGACAAGAGGGGCAGAGATCACCGGTGGGATCCCGGGTGGACTCCTTTGCCCTGGCTCCGCGTCTTTCACAGACATTTCAGATCCCACCTGGTGTGAGCTCGCCTTCCCCAGAACACCTACCTCACCCATCCAGCGAAGGTGCCCCAGAGGCATGGCAAGCCTCACCCAGTGCCCTTGCCTGGAGCGAGTGTGTGGTCACTGCCTGAATGGGCGACAGTCTGTTTGCGCCTGTAAGGACAGGGGGAGGGGCAGCTCCTCCTGTGAGGTACCAGGCAGGAAGGGTCAGCCTGGAAGAGGGGGGCTCACCCTCCAGTGTGCTGCTCACCAGAGACCACTGCCCCCCTGGCCACACTCTCCGACTAGCTATTTATTTCCCCAAAGATTGAGCACCTCCACATGGCATCCAGGGGTATCCAAGAAGGTCTAAATTTCTATCTTTGTTCCCCTTCCACTGGTCTCTGCAGATGGCGACATTCACGGCTGGCGATTCTCTGTGGCTGCAGAACAATAGGCTCCTCCTGAAGTCACTTGTGGGCCCCCAATGACACGGCCTCCTGGACCAGTGCAGACTCCACCAACTCAGGCTTAATTGGAGTTAGCAGTGGGACAGTGGGATTGCATGCTGAGATTGCAGGGGGATGGAGGGATGGGGAGCAGCTTGTCAAGAAAGGAAGACGTGTAGGGATACACACAGTCCACAGTTTGAGAGTCAGAGCCAGAACTGAAAAAGGCACTTGTGGACTCAGGGGTCAGGGGAGGGCAGGGCTTCAGAGAGCCACACTCCAATCACAGTTCTGCTGCAAGTCCTCTCTGTGATGCATCCCAACTGCCCATCAAGTCTCTGCACTGTCCTTCCACATGAGGGAAGAGTGCAAGGGCCACTGCCTGGTACTCTTCTCTGCGCCCAAACTCCCCATCCCACCGTCACTAGCCCCACACCCCCGTCACCTGGCTCTGCCCCTTGGTAAAGCCCTGATCTTTTCTACTTCATGGAAGCTTAACCCATTTCCTCCCAGGTGCTTTCTGACTGGACCACCCCCATCTGCTTCTTGGGGGTGGATAAGGTGGCGAGGGGAGGTGCTGCCCATTTCGCCTTAGGTGGTCAGTGCCCAATTTAGCAAGCTGGTTGGAATCCGCAGACCAGTGGCCTGTGTGAGGAGGTAAATGTGTGACAGAGGCTACCTACGCTATCAGCCCCATCCCCCACTCCCTCTACACTTCTGCTCCCTGCCTTCGGCCCCTATGGCCCTCATTCTCAGGGCTCTCTCTGAGTTCGGTCTATGTCTGCCCTTTTGCTTTCAAACTCCCCTTCTCTCACCCTGTTTCTCTCTCTCTCTCTTTCTATCTCTCTCCATCAGAAGTAGCAGGGGAATCTGTGCAAGGTGTGTTTACCACCATGGTACCGAGGGTGAGCAGTCACTGCTCTTTTGAAGGAACTAAAACCCATCTGCAGCAAGAACTGATGTGAAGGCATGTGCAAGTTAAGTTTACGAGGGGCCACAGCCCTGTCCTCACACTGACAGCAAACCTGAGCGGGTCACTGAAGTTCTCATGGTGACCCTCAAGGTCGACTGAGAGCCCCGCTGTCTTTCGCTCCTGCCAGTGTCAGCCTCCCTCAGTAGAGGAGTACAGCTGGCATTGGCTTGGAATAGGTCAGAGTGGCAGTTCTGTCCCACAGCTGGATAAAGTAGAGTGGGAAGACAGTTTCCCGTTTCTGTAGGTCTCCCTATTTATAAGCCACTTGAGTGACTAGGAAGGAGACAGAGAGTGGGAAAGAGAGACCCGCAAGTAAGGGCACACAGACAGGCAGAGAGATAGAGACAGAGTCTGAGGTTGGGCTAGACAGAAGTGAGACAGTAACCATCCCAGGAGGAAGCTGAGAAGGGGACTGAGACAGAGAGTGAGGGGGTGGGTTTTCAAGAAGGATGCCATGGTTGTCCAAGACCGCTGTGATGGCCTGTGTGCTTATCAGTCTCCAGGGCTTGCCCTGGGCAGGGCCTGTTTGGCCACCTGTTTGTTTGGGAGGGATTTGTCTGTTTAGCAAAAACGGTTGGGGGATCCTAGAGCTGGAGCACGGGGTGCACAAAAGGGGAAAGGGCATGAGATGAGGGGGCTGGCCAGGGCTGCTTGATAAGGCACGAGTAACAAGCAGGCCATGGTTTTTGTGCTGCAGGCCATGGGTCTGGTGACTGCGGGAAGATGGTGCAGGTGCGTTCC
>NW_025413335.1:0-847 GCF_002201575.2 Neomonachus schauinslandi
CTGGATCCCAGGACTCCAGGTTCATGACCTGAGCCAAAGGTAGGCGCCTAATGGATTGAGCTCTCTTGGGACCCAGGTGTCCCAAGAGAGTCTCAACTATAGCAAACAAACTGAGGTTGTTGGAGGGGAGATGGGTGGGGGACGGGGTAACTGGGTGATGGGTGTCAAGGAGACAGGTGATGTAATGAGCGCTGGTGTTATATGCAACTGATGAATCAGTAAATTCTACCTCTAAAACTGAAAAAAAGGGGGTTAGTGAACGGGGTTAGAGTATAATACCCACAAACTAATATTATGAAACATAACTTTCTCTCTAAATTTATCACCTGGAAATACAGTTTAAAGGTCTCCAACGTCACTCCATAGCACAGTTCCAAGCTCTGTCGTATCCAGACTGCATGTCAGGCCTGAGGGCCCCTGGGCTCTATCCAGTTCTGCTCTGCCAGTCCCTGTCAATTGAGCATTTTCTTTTCTAGAAATGTGGAAAGCTTTGTGCACATAAAAGACGATTTGTCATTATTTGTTTGATTATATCTGCTGAAATGAGAAATCCTAAAACCTCAGTTAATCACCTCTCTTTTTCTCCAGAGACAAAGAAAAAGGCAGTGTCAAGAAATCCAGCTAATTCTGTGTCAGCTGCAGTCTACCTGCACCCTCTGCCCGCTACCCACTCCACGATAACCCCACGTACGGTGTTTGCTTTTCCAGACATGGAGAGAAAGGGACTAGAGTTTTCATTCAGTAGTTGACTCTCCACCTACTGATGCTGATGGTGCTGGATCTCCTGTGGGGTCCTGGCTGGCTCTGTTAGGGGATGTGTAGGTGAGGAATGAGGAGAGACGGGGGG
>NW_025413335.1:947-2355 GCF_002201575.2 Neomonachus schauinslandi
GAGAGCCGGGGGGCCAACCTGGCTCTGGGAATGTGAGCTTCTGTCTTTGGGTCTCAGGGCTGTGAGATCCCTTCCCTCCAGAAGCAGGGCTCCGCAGGGGTCAGGTTTGGCAGTGGATCCCCCAGGATGTGAGCTGGCTGCCCTGCCCAGCAAGCTCTACACCCCCACACCTGCTAACAGCCACTTGACCTTAGGCCTGCTGAAGCCTGAAAGGTCACAGAGTGTCCAAGAACTTTCCCACATCATCATGCACTTGGAGAAACCTGGCATCCAAGATGGTGACAAGCAGGGAAAGTTTAGCTTATGTAAAACAGGCAGTAGAGTAGATAAAATCGCTGCCTGTTCAAGCCATGCCAGATCCAAGTAGCGGCCAGCAGGAGGCTGATGAAGGAGCTTGACGAAATCCACAAATGTGGAATGAAAGACTTTCCTAACATCCAGGTTGATGAAGCTAATTTATTGACTTGGTGAGGGCTTATTGTTCCTGACAACCCCCCATATGATAAGGGGGCTTTCCAAATCGAAATCAACTTTCCAGCAGAGTACCCACTCAAAGCACCGAAGATCATATTTAAAACAAAGATCTGTCACCCAAACATCGATGAAAAGGGGCAGGTCTGTCTGCCAGGAATTAGTGCTGAAAACTGGAAGCCAGCAACCAGAACCGGCCAAGTAATCCAGTCCCTCACAGCACTGGTGAACGACCCCCAGCCGGAGCACCCACTTCGGGCTGACCTAGCTGAAGAATACTCTAAGGACCATAAAAAATTCTGTAAGAACGCTGAAGACGTTCCAAAGAAATACGGGGAGAAGCGACCTGTGGACTAAACTCTGCCGCAATGGATTCCAGCGAGTGTGAGTGGAGACCCTGCAAAGCAGGAGTCTGCGGAAAATCGACACGTGCTGCAGCCTGGCATTTGCTTGTGGCAGGTACTAACTTTCTACAGTTTTCTTAATCAGACGTGGTCTAGGTAACCTATAAAGAAAGGATTAAAAATTTAAGGTGTTCTAAAAAAAAAAAAAGAAAATAGCTACCTGTTCATGACAAAAGTTGAGAAGCCAATTAACCTGCTGTCCCACCCCCATTATCCCAAGTTCCTGTTCTGCTCCCTGGGTTGTGTAGAAGGAACCAGTAAGCCTGGGATGTGGAGACATGACAGGACAGAGTCTTCTCCAGCCTCATCCTATGTCTGCAGTGTCCTCACAGCCATCTGGGCTGACTGAGCCGCTTCCCCAATGGCCTCCAAGTCCACCTGCAGACAAGCCAGAGGCTGTGTTGTGCATGGTCCCCATGTGATGCTGAGGGGCTCTGGGCACAAGTTACTCCTGCATTCCCCACGCCCATCCAGCATGAGGCTCATGGTGCCCTGGATGCACCCTACCTGGCAGGCTCTTCTGCCCCTGGACC
>NW_025413336.1:0-2354 GCF_002201575.2 Neomonachus schauinslandi
ACTTTGCCATATAAACCAACATATCCACAGTGTACAGTGAATAGAATGCAGACATCTTTTTGCCCCATTTTTCCATTTGTATGGTCACCATGGCTTTCTGTGCCCTTGTGTATCCTTAATAGAGGAACAACAAGGTCAGCTCCAAGCAATACCAAGATATTCTTATAATAACTGGTCAACTATGAATATTAGGGGCTGCTTATCTCAGGTGAACAATATTCTATTTATTTATATAGACTTCTTATCAATGTGTCTGTCACTTTGATTGACTTGTGAATGTTGACCCACCCTTGCATCCTGGGGATAAATCCCACTTGGTCGTGGTGGATGATCCTTTTAATGTATTGTTGGATCCTATTAGCTAGGATTTTGTTGAGGATTTTGGAATCCATATTCATCAGGGATATTGGTCTGAAATTCTCCTTTTTGATGGGGTCTTTGCCTGGTTTGGGAATTAAGGTAATGCTGGCCTCATGGAATGAGTCTGGAAGCTTTCCTTCTGTTTTTTATTTTTTGAAACAGTGTCAGGAGAATAAGTATTATTTTTTTGAATGTTTGGTAGAATTCCCCAGGGAATCCATCAGGCCCTGGACTCTTGTTTTTGGGGAGGTTTTGGATCACTGCCTCAATCTCATTACTGGTTGTTGGCCTATTCAGGTTGTCAGTTTCTTCCTGTTTCAGTCTTGGCAGCTTATAGGTTTCCAGGAAGGCCTCCATTTCATCCAGATTGCTCAGTTTCTTCACCTATATTTGGTGATAATAATTTCTAATAATTGTTTCTATTTCCTTGGTGTAAGTTGTGATCTCTCCCTTTTCATTCCTCATTTTATTAGACCATTTTTATAACATTTGGTGGGTGGATTTTTTGGTTTAACCTATTTTACTGTATTACTATAAATTTTTCATGTTTTTGATTCCATTTGCACACTCCAGTAAAATTAATTACCACGTCAATAAAAATTTAAAATGTATTACAACTAATTAATTAAAGAAGTGAAAGTTTATAATGATTGCAGTGAAGTATAAGGTGCTGTTCAGTTATGTAATAGAGGGTTTTTCCTTAGTCCTATTTAAGTAGAATCATGAAAATACACCTTTAAGCACAGTGCACATCACTCAGTAATTCTTCAATAAATATACTTTTGATAATTGTTAGTCCTGTTATTTATATCATTATTAGTCAATATTGCTGTTTTCTCTTATTTAAGTAACTTATCCAGAATTGCCAGCCTTTGATTCATATATATAGGAGTCATATATATATATGCATATATATACATATATAATATATATATATATTTTTCCTCTCATGTCTCACTTCATTGACTGTATCTATTGGTAAATACCTGTATAAATATAAAATTTTAAAAACCCTTTATATAATGTTTTGGGGAATTCTACTAAAATTAAGAATTTAATTTAATTAACTTAGGGTAATACTGAATAGTTATGTTTGGGTCATTAGTAATCCATTGTGATGATCTCCAACTTTTATGAAAGCATTTGTTGCCAGGTATATTTTTTTTATTTCCTTCCCTCATTGCTATCTATCAATCAAATTAAAAAAAAAATCTCTGCTTGAGCAAAAAGAAGAAGAAAGCAAATATATATTTGATATATCTAGTGCTTCCTATTCACTCTATATTTAACTCAATAAATAACACTATAAAGAGACATTATTATCCCCCTTTTATACATGATTACACTGGAGCTTAGATTGCACATGTAACTTATCCCAAATCATATATCTGAAAGTTTGAAGAACATAAAGGTTGAATTTAGTCATCCCTTTTTGTAAGAATTTTTTTAGGGGGCGGATATATTTCACTCTGTCCCCTATGTAATTGCCAGATTTTCTTGACGCATTGGTTATTGCTAAAATATAGGCTGGCAGGAATGATGGCATTCCTGGGTAGTTTGCATACATTCCCTCCTTTAAGACTATTTTGCAGCAGCTGCCACTTTTACCTTCGTCATATCCTGGGTTTAGCATTATGTGAGTCAAACAGGACATTTCTTCAGGGATCAACTATCCTGAGATTTTAAAATAAGCCACATGGAGATAATAAATGGAGAAGGTGTTGGGTCATCTGTATTACTTTAAATACCTTCCTACGGGCATTTCCAGAGCCTGGAACTCAGAACTCCTTAGGTTTTATATCTATAATATATAAAAAACCAACACTCAACAGGGGGAGGAAAAAAAATATATATCCAAATAGCAAATGGGCAAAAGACATGAACAGACATTTCAACAAAGAGAACATGCACATGGCAACTAATGTACAGTTTTTTTCTTGTCCTTATTTGCCATGTGCATGTTCTCTTTGTTGAAATGTCTGTTCATGTCTTTT
>NW_025413337.1:0-2354 GCF_002201575.2 Neomonachus schauinslandi
GATATAAGGATTGCCACCCCAGCTTTCTTTTGGTGTCCATTAGCATGGTAAATGGTTTTCCAGCCCCTCACTTTCCATCTGGGGGTGTCTTTGGTTCTAAAATGAGTCTCTTGCAGACAGCATATCGATGGGTCTTGTTTTTTAATCCAATCTGATAGCCTGTGTCTTTTGATTGGGGCATTGAGCCCATTTACATTCAGGGTAACTACTGAAAGATAGTTATTTAGTGCCATTGTATTGCCTGTAAGGTGACTGTTACCGTATATTGTCTGTGTTCCCTTCTGGTTTATGTTGCTTTTAGAGTCTCTCTTTGCTTAGAGGACCCCTTTCAAGATTTCTTGTAGGGCTGGTTTTGTGTTTGCAAATTCCTTTAGTTTTTGTTTGTCCTGGAAGCTTTTTATCTCTCCTTCAATTTTCAGTGACAGCCTAGCTGGATATAGTATTCTTGGCTGCATATTTTTCTCATTTAGTGCTCTGAATATATCCTGCCAGTCCTTTCTGGCCTGCCAGGTCTCTGTGGATAGGTTTGTTGCCAATCTAATGTTTCTACCATTGTAGGTTACATATATCTTCTCCTGAGCTGCTTTCAGGATTTTCTCTTTGTCTATGAGACTCATAAGTTTTACTATTAGATATCGGAGTGTTGACCTATTTTTATTGATTTTGAGAGGGGTTCTCTGTGCTTCCTGGATTTTGATGCCTGTTTCCTTCCCCAAATTAGGGAAGTTCTCTGCTATAATTTGCTCTATTATATCTTCTGCCCCCCTCTCTCTTTCTTCTTCTTCTGGTATCCCAATTATTCTAATGTTGTTTCGTCTTATGGTATCGCTTATCTCTCGAATTCTGCCCTCGTGATCCAGTAGTTGTTTATCTCTCTTTTTCTCAGCTTCTTTATTTTCCATCATTTGGTCTTCTATATTACTGATTCTCTCTTCTGCCTCATTTATCCTAGCAGTTAGGGCCCCCATTTTTTATTGCACCTCATTAATAGCCTTTTTGATTTCTACTTGGTTAGATTTTAGTTCTTTTACTTCTCCAGAAAGGGTTTCTCTAATAACTTCCATATTTTTTTCAAGCCCAGCTAGTATCTTTAAAGTGATGATTCTGAACTCTAGATCTTACATCGTACTAATGTCTGTATTGAGTAGGTCCCTGGCAGTCGGTACTACCTCTTGTTCTTTTTGTTGAGGTGATTTTTTCCATCTTGTCATTTTGTGCAGAGGAGAATAGATGAATGAGAGAACAAAATGCTAGCAGAGTAACAACGTCCCCAGAAAATATACTCTAAACAAATCAGAAAAGACCTGAAGCAGTGGGAAAAGAAAGGGAAAGAGAGAAAAAAGAAAAAGAAAAAAAGAAAAAGAAAAAGATGAAGATAAAAACAAACAAAAAAAACAAAACAAAACAACAACAAAAAAAACCAGAATGTGATCAAATATGATCAGGCTGGTATATAGATCAGTGCCACACACTAGATTTTGGGTGTATTTTGGTCAGTTAGAAGAAAGTGCCTCCCAAAATTTTAAAGAAAGAAAAACTTATGTATGTACAAAAGTAAGGGTTGATATGATGAAGGGATGGAATATGACTGTAAAGATGGAAATTATAAAATATTTTATAAAAGGAATTGATAAGAAGTTGTTTGAAAAAAGAAAGGAGGATTTAAAAAAAGAAAAAAGAAAAAAAAAGGGAGAGAATGTGATCAGGCAGGGGAGTAGAGAAAACCATATACTAGAGATTTAGGCTATATTTTAATCTGTTAGAAGAAACTATCTCAAAATTTTAAAGAGAGAACAACTTATATATATAAGCCAAAAATACGGGTAACTATTATGAAGGGATAGAATATGACTCTAAAAATGAAAAAGAAAGATGTTTTTTAAAAAAGGGATTGATAAGATGTTGGTTGAAAAAGGGAAAAAGAAAAGTTCAAAAAAAAAAAGAAAAAAAGACAGTTAAAAAAAAATTAACTTTGAAAGACTAAAGAATCAAGGTAAAAAAGCCATGAATTCTATGTGCAGTATTCCCCTGCGCTGGAGTTCTGCTGTTCTCATTGATCGGTAAACTTGGTCTTGGCTGGCTGTTCTCGCTGATCTTCTGGGGAGGGGCCTGTTGCCCTGGTTTCCAAATGTCTCTGCCGGAGGCGGAATTGCCCCGCCCTTGCCCCCTCCCGGCTAAGTAACCTGCTCGGGTTTGCTCTCCGGGGCTTTTGTTCCCTGCGAGCTTTCCGTACAGCTTTGGAGGCGGAGAGTGAAAATGGCGGCCTCCCAATCTCCGCCCCAGAGGAGCCGAGAACTCGGGGCCCCACTTCTCAGTGAGCCCCCAGAGAAAAGCCGTCAGTCACTCCCGTCTCC
>NW_025413338.1:0-2353 GCF_002201575.2 Neomonachus schauinslandi
GGCTGACCCACCCCCCAGGGCCCCGATGCAGCAGAAGGGCCTCAGGTCCCAGAAGCCAGCCTGCTACTGCCCTGGGCTCCCTCCCACAGTCCTGCTCCATCTGAATCTGCATCCCCATCTCCTCCCCAAACTTGCCCTCGGGGCCCTGCCCCTGCCTGGGCCAGATGCGCCGTCATTGTCCACGTATTTGAAGGAATATCAGAAAAGAGACTTTAAACCATGTCTCATCCCATTGAGCTAGAATCGTCTTGCACTGTGCTGTGCATTTTCCTAACTAGTCCTCCGGGTGTCCCCTTTGGCCTAACAGTTCTTCCCCATCTTCTCCAATCTTGCACATGATCATGGTGAGTTGGGAGAGTTTTCCCCAAAGGGACATGGGGCTCATGGTACTGTGTCTCCTGCTTTGCCCTTTGGTTGTGAAAGTCCACATCCCTGGGGCCCCTACAGGGTCAGGAGCAGGGGCCTCATTGTACAACATTCCAGAAGGCCAGTCGGTTACCACAGCCACTGAGGCCTTGACTGATGCAGGGCTTTGATGGGACTCCCCTCTGTGGCCAACTCACAGTGCTGCACTAAACATCCTACATGCCCTACTATCCTGAGCCCTCTCACCCAAGAAAACGTGTCTGTGCTCTCATCTCAAGAATGGGGTATGTTGTCAGAGATCACGGGATCCGTGCCGTTCACGCGGGGAGGTGGTGTCCATACTCAGCTAACAACCTGACCTGACATAAAACGTGTTCCGACATCATCGACTTCAATTCCTTGTATGGATGCCAAGGACCTTTTTTCCTTTGCCTGAAAGACTTACTGATTGGTCGATTGATTGATTGATTTGAGAGAGAGGCAGGGGGAGAGTGGGGAGAAGCAGAAGGAGAGACAGAATCCTCAAGCAGACTTTGCCCCTAAGTACGGAGCCCTACGACGAGCTCGATCTCAAGACATTGAGATCGTGACAAAGCCAAAACCAAGAGTCTTAGGATTAACCCAATGAACCACCCAGGCACCTCATTGTTTTTTCTACTATGGGCCCTCTTGTCTCACCTGTTGCCATAAGTCATTGAGATCTTGGGGATTTGGTCTGCGCTCCCACCCCCAACCCTCCTGGTGGCTACAGAGCTGAGTGCATGTCTCCTCCGTTTCACCTCAGGATAAAAATGGCTCAGCCACAGAGAGGAATGAGACCCGCGTGCTCTGGACCAACCGGGCTGACCTGCTGGAGATGCCAATAACACCTGGTGCCCGCCTTCGTAGGCAGAGACCTCAGCCACATCTCCACATTCCTGGGCACGTACACAGTTTTTGCCACCACCCCGAGGTGCTGGACCTCTCCTCTACATCGTGAGTCCCCTGCCCCTCCACAGCCCAGTGAGATCTGGCCACCGCCTGGTTGTGAGTCTTGGGAATGTCACCAAACTTCCTCGAGCCTCGGTTTGCTCCTCTGACTGGGGCAGACTTATTATAGGGACTCAGTGGTGTCCTTTAGGGAAAGTACACCTTGGGGCCTGGGCCTGCAGAAAGGCCTCCTAGAGGGGCTGTGGTTGTGCTCATTTATCATTGTCCTGCTCCTCACGGGGAATCCACTGCCTCATCCCTCACTGTCACTATGGTCTCGAGCTGGGCTCTTTTGCCATTTGAAAGGGAGATTTGAGACTCCATCTGGGGTCTGTGTCCTGGGTGAAACCAGAGCAGGGATGCCTGGGGCTGAGCAGGGGGCCCAGGCCCACTCAGATATCTGTGATGGGGTGGTTGGGGCCCTTCCATTCATCAAGCACTCAGGAAGCCCCACTCAGTGCAGGCGCTTCCCTAGGAGCTGACTGGGCCCTGCACAGAGCAGACAGCACCCCAGGGCTCCAGACTAGTCGGGGGTCAGACAGTGACACTAGACATGATGAGAGGTGGCATCCACAGGACATTTCATGTGGTGCCCCTCTGGCCTCCTCTAGATATGGGGGCATTCTCTCTACTTCTGATGAGCTCGGTGGAGCCCTGGAGCAGCGGAACATTTGAGTGAGCTTCGGCTACTACAGGAGGGAATTCCCTCCCCATGAGGGCAGCGAGGGGACTGTGAGATGGGGGGCTGCTGGACCCTCATCCCACACATCTGCGACTCCTGTTTTAGGAATCAGGGGAAAAGGGGAGCTGTGGGTGGGCTGTGGGCACTGTGGGAGAGCAGAGGGTGCTGGAGGACAGCTTCAGCCCCTAAGAGAGTCATTGCCCATCCCTGCCCCCTTCCAGCCCTGTCTCTACCCCAATCCCGGGACCCACAACAAAGAGTGTGGGGCCATCCCACTCAGCGATCTGGGGGAACCTGGACACTGGGTGCTGAGCAGGTGCTCAGGAGACCCAGTGA
>NW_025413339.1:0-2351 GCF_002201575.2 Neomonachus schauinslandi
TTTCATTTTGAGGAACCTCCATGCTGTTCTCCAGAGTGGCTGCACCACCTTGCATTCCCACCAACAGGGTAGGAGGATCCCTTTCCTCCGCCTCCTCACCAGCACCTGTTGCCTCTTGTGTTGTTAATGTCAGCCATTCTGACAGGTGTGCGGTGGCCGCATACCATGGTTTGGATTCGGATTTCCCTGACGATGAGTGACGTTCAGCATAGTTTCATGTGTCTGCTGGTCGTCTGTAAGTCTTCTTAGAGCAATGTCGCTCATGTCTATTTAATGTGCCCTTTCGGGGTAACTCATCCTGGTTTTGATTTCAGCACAGCAGCTTCCCGGGCAGTGACTGTCTTTGCCCTTGACTCTGGTGCTTCAGCATCACAGGGTAGACTCCGCCTTAAGGCCCGAGAGTTCATTTCCCCTCTTTCTGGCACTGGGCAAGGACTCCACCTCTGCACCCCGCCCGTCCCCCAGGCGCCCGACTGCACACACGCAGCCAGGAGCAGCCCGGCCTCCCTCATAGTGCCATGCATGCCGGCCCACGTCCCTGCTCCAACCCACGGTTTGCAGAACAGAGCCCACGCTCGTTAACGGGACACAGGGGCCCCACACGGAGAGCCGCGACCCCCCTGCGCCCCTGCAGACACTCCCCAGGCGGAGGCCGCCTGCCCAGCCCACTCCCCACCCTCTGACTCCCGCCCACACGCATCGTGGGCGCCCAGCCCCACGCTCTCCCTCAGGGGTCCCAGAGGCCGCCTCTGCCTGTCCACTCAGCATCACTGCCTGGTCCAGACGAGCTGGCTGCAAGCTTTGTGCACCAGGCCCCGAGCACCGCACCCCATACCGCCTTCTGAGAATGTGAGCCCGAGGATGCAGACCGTGCACGGGACGCAGAAACCTCCCCCTGCCTCCTGGCAATGCACCGTGACCACGTACTTGGCTCCCAAGCGGTGCCCCCATTGCCAAACAGGGAAGAAGTGGCCGCATGGACCCTCCCACCCCAACACAGGCAGTGACTCTGTAAGACACTTGGAAGATCAGGCGACGGAGCACAAAGAACCACCCAAACCAGAAAAGTGGGGCATCTGTGCCCAGACGTGGGAAATTTGAGGCTACTACCCATGTGCAAATCCCCCACTCCGGTAGAGGGTCCAGGTGTGGGGTGTCGGTGAAGGGAAATGCCATTCCCTCTGTTGGGGTCTTACTCCCTAATGTCAGTGGTTCAGGGCTGGATGCCAAGATCTGGCTGGTGCTTGCCGCCATCCAGAGTGCAGTACCCATGTAGGGTCACTGTGCCCAGATGTTGGTGCTTCCATGGCCTGCAGGCCTCTGGCCTGGGCTGGCTTCAGCCTGATGTCTTGGCTACACACCACCTGGGCAGCCTTTTATCATTTGGGGTATTTTCTCCTGAGCGAGCAAAGGATGCCAAGGCTAAAGACAAGAGGAAGACCAGCAGCTGGGAGAGCTCTCCATGGGAATCAAAGCCATCGATAAACTTTGAGAGAACTGGGTGGATTTTAACACAAGCAAGAACAGTAATAAATAACTCTCCAAGAAACAGTTTAAGCTAACAAATTCCCTCCCAATGGCTGTGAAATTACATTAACATTTAAAATAAAATTCTGTTTTTTTGGAGAGACTGGGTGGCTCAGATGGTTAAGTGTCTGCCCTCAGCTCATGTCATGATCTCCAGGTCCTGTGATCAGCCCTATGTGCATCTCCCAAGTCAGTGGGGAGTCTGCTGCTTCTTCTCCCTCTGCCTCTCCCCCCAGCTTGTTCTTTCTGTGTCTCTGTGTCTCTCCCTCAAATGAATAAATAAAATCTTTACAAACAAAAATAATAAAATTTAAATATTTTTAAAAATCTGCTTTTTAATTTTGTTTACAAGAAGGGCAAGATTGAAAGACCTTGCCGGAAGGCCAGGGCTGCCTGGGCATGGCCCAGCATGAGGAGGGAGCTGGGAGGAACGGAGGAGACCCAGGCCCTGACCTCGAGGACTCCTATGCTGAGGACATGGAAGGGAACATGGGCTGCTGCGTGGGTCACCTCCCGGAGTGGGGGTTGCATGAACTTCAGGATGTCGGTCAGCTTTAAATAAATAGTTGTGTTGGAATGCAAAAGAAGACTTTCAGGATGTCTGTGATGCACAGCTCAGGATCATAGTCACTACTGCCCCACGCTACTCACTGCCTTCTCCAGATGGTGGGCAGGGGTCTCCATGGCTCTAGAAAGTGTCTGTGAACCCTAGGGAGCTGACAGCACAACCTGCCCATCGTGGTCAACACTGTTCACACACACTGACTGCTCTAGAGCTCAAGGCCAGCTGCTGAGGGGGGTGCCAATCCGATAGAAAGGAAAAG
>NW_025413340.1:0-2347 GCF_002201575.2 Neomonachus schauinslandi
TCTGCTGCTTATAATACTTTGTGGTAGCCCCCTTAAGCAGGGCACCCACCCCGCCACTGTATCCACAGGTGTATCTCCCCCAAGTCAACTCTGCACCTCCTACATTCCAAAAAGTGGTTGCTTTTCTACTTGTAGACTTGCAGTTTTTGCTCCCTCAGACCAGTTGATTTCTTGGGTGTTCAGAATGATTTGATAATTGTCTAGCTGTGTTTGAGGAGTGAGCCAAACTCTGCATGACCCTACTCTTCTGCCATCTTAACTCCTCCGCCAGAACAACTCTTCACATGCATTATGGCCATTTGCATATCATCACTGAAAAAAATGTGAATTTAAGCACTTTACCTATTTTTTAAAATTTGAATTATTTGATATTTTTGTTGTTGAATTGGAGTAATTATTATTTCTGATATATGAATGCATTATATGTATCTGATTTGCAGATATTTTCTCCCATTCTGTAGGATGCTTTTCACTCTGTTGGTTTTATCCTTTGATGTACAAAATAAGTTTTAAGTTTAATGTAGTAACATTTGTCTGTTCTGCTTTTACCCTGTGCCTTTTGCCAAATCCAGGGTCTTGAAGCTTTCCCTCTGTTTTCCTCTAGGATTTTTTGTTTGTATGTGTGTTTGTCTTTGGTTTGTTTTCTGGTTTTAATTCAATATAAGGCAATTCTTGTGTGGGGGTTAAGATAAATGTTTACTTTCATTCTTTTGTGTGTGAATATCTAGTTTCCCAAAACATTTTTTTTTTTTTATTAACTCCCAGGTCCAGTTAGTTAACATGTAGTGTAATAATAGTTTCAGGTATACAATATATTAATTCAGCACTTCCATACAATAATACCCTGTTCTCATCCTAGCAAGTGTGCTCTTCAATGCCCATCACCAATCCCCCCCAAACCTGCCTCTAGTAACCATCAGTTTATTCTCTGTAGTTCAGAGTCTATTTCTTGGTTTACCTCTCTCTCTCTTTTTTTTTTTCCATTTTACTTGTTTCTTTTGTTTCTTACATTCCACAAATGAGTGAAATCTATGGTATTTGTCTCACTCCATAAATGTTGCAAATGGCAAGATTTTATTTTTTTATTTTTTATTTTTTTGCTAAATAATACTTCTGTTTGTGTGTGTATGTCATATCTTCTCTATCCATTCATGTATCCATGGACACTTGGATGGCTTTGGTTATTGGGTGGCTTTGGTTATGCCTTCAAAAGGCATAGGGATGCATGAGTCTCTGTGAGTTGGTGTTTTTGCATTTTGGGGTAAATACCAAATGTCGGATCATAGGGTAGTTCAACTGTTAACTTTTTAAGGAGTCTCCATACCGTTTGAGAAACCTCCATACTGTTTCCAGAGTGGCTGCACCAGTTTACATTCCCACCAACAATGCAAGAGGGTTTCCCTTTCTCCACATCCTTGCAGCACCTACTATTTCTTGTGTTATTCATTTTAGCCATTCTGACAGGTGTGAGGTGATATCTCATTGTAGTTTTAATATGCATTCCCCTGATGATGAGTGATGTTGAGCATCTTTTTATGTGTCTGTTGGCCAACTATATGTCTTCTTTGGAAATGTCTGTTTGTGTCTTTTGCCCATTTTTGGCTGGGTTTTTTTGTTGTTTGTTTTCTGGGTATTGACTTATCTTCTTATCTTATCTTGTTGTTTGTTTTCTGGGTATTGCCTAACCCTTATTAGATATGTCATTTGCAAATAGGTTGTCTTTCCCTATTTGATAGGATAACTTTTGATTTTATTGATAGTTTCTTTGTGCAGAAGCCTTTTTTAAGACACTTTGATGAAGTATCAATAGTTTATTTTTGCTTTTGTTTTCCTTGAATCAGGAGAGATATCGGGAGAGCCTGTGCTCTCTTATAGGATTTTTATGGTTTCATATTTCACATTTAGGTCTTTAATCTGTTTTTAATTTATTTTTGTGTGTTGGGTAAGAAAATGGTTCATAAAAACAATGACTCAGTTTTATTCTTCTGCAAGTAGCTGGCCAGTTTTCCTAACACAATTTATTGAAGAGACTGTCTTTTTTCCATTGTACATTCTTGTTTCCTTTGTTGAAGATTAATTGACCCATAGTTGTGGATTTATCTCTGAGCTCTCTGTTCTTTTCCATTGATTTGTGTGTCTTTTTTTAAGTGGGCACCACATCCAATGTGGGCTTGAACTCACTCAGTGCTTGAACTCACAACCCTGTGGTCAAGAATTGGGCTGAGATCAAGAATTGGAACTCAACAGACTGAGCCACCCAGGTGTCCCTGTGTGTTTATTTTTGTGTCATTTCCTTACTATATTGATTATTACACCTTTGTAATATAACCTAAAGTCTGGAATTGTG
>NW_025413341.1:0-2345 GCF_002201575.2 Neomonachus schauinslandi
TTACTCACCTGGTAAGGCTGCTGGGAACTCAGCAAGCAAGATAGCAGGCCAACATTTCCAAGGGGCTTTATTGGCTCCAGAAAATCAACCTGAGTTCCTCAAAGCTGTCTGGTCATATTTGAGTCTATGCAAGTTTCTTTCAAATATGACATTCCAGTCAAAGTCTTGGTAAAATAACCAATGTTCACAATAGTGTCCTGTTACAAAGAGAACAGATTCTTATTGAACTTATGCAAACAAGTATAACTGCCCTGAAAGAAAGAATACTCACTGAGAGTTTCTGAATTTTAGAGGGTTCAGGTAGAGAGCAAAGTTAAATGCTTCAATTTGTTTACAAAGGGATATTTTATCTTATTTCTGTATATCATGGATATCTTAAGAGAAAGTTTCCTTAATCTGGAAGGGCAAACATTAGAGAACCCGCGATGTTTTAAGCAAGAGTCACAAAACTATAATCATCTTCAATTCATTTAATTCCATGTTCCTAATTCTTGTTCCATTTGAAGACAGCTTTTAGTCAGTTGTGGAAATTCTTGCCAATTTTAGTTTTATGGTTTTAAAGATATCAAAAACCTGCATTTGTTAAAAAAGTCCTTTCTATGAATCTCTTTGAAGATGAGACTCATTTTGCAAATGACAAAAGACTATAATGTAATTGACAAGGAAATTCAGTTATTTCTGTAACATATAACACTTCAATAATCAGATCAAGTGATGACCTCATTTCAAAACATATTAAAGTTTCAGGAATTTCAAATATATACATACATATATGTGTGTATGAGTGTGTGTGTGTATATATATATATATATATATATATATATATATATATATACATGAGCAGTTATAGCATTTACCCAAGGAATACAACCCAAGGCTAATCATTATTTGTTGGACAGTGTTTTCCAAGTAAATTAACATACCAAATAAACAAACCTAGTTGGTCAAAAAGACTTCATTTACAACTCAAATCTTGGAGAAGTCTATAAAAACCTCAGAAAGTTTTTTTTTTTTTTTTAAGATTTTATTTATTTATTTGAGAGAGAAAGAATGAGAGAGAGCGAGTACATGAGAGGGGGGAGGGTCAGAGGGAGAAGCAGACTCCCTGCTGAGCAGGGAGCCCGATGCGGGACTCGATCCAGGGACTCCTGGATCATGACCTGAGCTGAAGGCAGTCGCTTAACCAACTGAGCCACCCAGGCGCCCAAAACCTCAGAAAGTTTTAAAGCACATGCCTAACTAGGATTATGGATCATTTTTTTTATTATGTTAATCACCATACATTACATCATTAGTTTTTGATGGTGTGTTCCATGATTCATTGTTTGCGTATAACACCCAGTGCTGCATTCAGTATGTGCCCTCTTTAATACCCATCACCAGGCTAACCCATCCCCCCACCCCGCTCCCCACTAGAACCCTCAGTTTGTTTCTCAGAGTCCATCGTCTCTCATGGTTCGTCTCCCCCTCCGATTTCCCCCCCTTCATTTTTCCCTACCTGTTATCTTCTTTTTTTTTTTTTTTTAACATATAATGTATTATTTATTTCAGAGGTACATGTCTGTGATTCAACAGTCTTGCACACTTCACAGCACTCACCATAGTACATACCCTCCCCAATGTCTATCACCCAGCCACCCCATCCTTCCCACCTCCCACTACTCCAGCAACCCTCAGTTTGTTTCCTGAGATTAAGAATTCCTCATATCAGTGAGTTCATATGATACATGTCTTTCTCTGATTGACTTATTTCGCTCAGCATAACACCCTCGAGTTCCATCCACATTGTTGCAAATGGCAAGATTTCATTCCTTTTGATGGCTGCATAATATTCCATTTGTATATATATACACCACATCTTCTTTATCCATTCATCTGTTGATGGGCATCTTGGCTCTTTCCACAGTTTGGCTATTGTGGACATTACTGCTATAAACATCAGGGTGCACATACCCCTTCGGATCCCTACATTTGTATCTTTGGGGTAAATACCCAGTAGTGCAATTGCTGGGTCATAGGATAGCTCTATTTTCAACTTTTTGAGGAACTTCCATACTGTTTTCCAGAGTGGCTGCACCAGCTTGCATTCCCACCAACAGTGTAGGAGGGTTCCCCTTTCTCCTCATCCCCGCCAACATCTGTTGTTTCCTGACTTGTTAATTTTAGCCATTCTGACTGGTGTGAGGTGATATCTCATTGGGGTTTTGATTTGGATTTCCCTGATGCTGAGCGATGTTGAGCACTTTTTCATGTGTCTGTTGGCCATTTGGATGTCTTCTTTGGAAAAATGTCTGTTCATGTCCTCTGCCCATTTCTTGATTGGATCATTTGTTCTTTGGGTATTG
>NW_025413342.1:0-2343 GCF_002201575.2 Neomonachus schauinslandi
ATTGCACCTCATTAATAGCCTTTTTGATTTCTACTTGGTTGGATTTTAGTTCTTTTACTTCTCCAGAAAGGGTTTCTCTAATAACTTCCATATTTTTTTCAAGCCCAGCTAGTATCTTTAAAGTGATGATTCTGAACTCTGGATCTGACATCGTACTGATGTCCGTATTGAGTAGGTCCCTGGCAGTCGGTACTACCTCTTGTTCTTTTTGTTGAGGTGATTTTTTCCGTCTTGTCATTTTGTGCAGAGGAGAATAGATTAATGAGAGAACAAAATGCTAGCAGAGTAACAACGTCCCCAGAAAATATACTCTAAACAAATCAGAAAAGACCTGAAGCAGTGGGAAAAGAAAGGGAAAGAGAGAAAAAAGAAAAAGAAAAAGAAAAAGATAAAGATAAAAACAAAAACAAACAAAACAAAACAACAACAAAAAAAACAGAATGTGATCAAATATGATCAGGCTGTTATATAGATCAGTGCCACACACTAGATTTGGGGTGTATTTTGGTCTTTTAGAAGAAAGTGCCTCCCAAAATTTTAAAGAAAGAAAAACATATATGTACAAAAATAAGGGTTGATATGATGAAGGGATGGAATATGACTGTAAAGATGGAAATTATAAAAAATTTTATAAAAGGAATTGATAAGAAGTTGTTTGAAAAAAGAAAGAAGAGGATTTTAAAAAAGAAAAAAGAAATAAAAAGGGAGAGAATGTGATCAGGCAGGGGAATAGAAAACACCATCTACTACAGATTTAGGGTATATTTTAATCTGTTAGAAGAAACTATCTCAAAATTTTAAAGAGAGAACAACTTATATATATAAGCCAAAAATACGGGTAACTACTATGAAGGGATAGAATATGACTCTAAAAATGAAAAATAAAATTTTTTTTTTAAAAAAAGGGATTGATAAGATGTTGGTTGAAAAAGGGAAAAAGAAAAATTCAAAAAGAAAAAAAAAGAAAAAAAAGACAGTTAAAAAAAAATTAACTTTGAAAGACTAAAGAATCATGGTAAAAAAGCCATGAATTCTATGTGCAGTAGTCCCCTAGCGCTGGAGTTCTGCCGTTCTCATTGATCAGTAAACTTGGTCTTGGCTGGCTGTTCTCGCTGATCTTCTGGGGAGGGGCCTGTTGCCGTGGTTTCCAAATGTCTGTGCAGGAGGCGGAATTGCCCCGCGCTTGCCCCCTCCGGGCTAAGTAATCTGCTTGGGTTTGCTGTCCGGGGCTTTTGTTCCCTGCGAGCTTTCCGTACAGCTTTGGAGGCGGAGAGTGAAAATGGCGGCCTCCCAATCTCCGCCCCAGAGGAGCCGAGAACTCGGGGCCCCGCTTCTCAGTGAGCCCCCAGAGAAAAGCCGTCAGTCACTCCCGTCTCCCCGGTCTGGCTGCACTCCGTGCTCACCCGGCCTATGACCGCGCGTTTCTATCTCTGGCACCTGACCCCGGGTGGAGTCTCCAAACCCAGCAGATCCCTGTGGTGCCCTCCCGCGTGGCTCCTCCCAGGGGAGGAAGGTGAGTCTCCCCGGATCTGCTGCTTGTTGGGTCCCTGCTGGAGGAGCAGGGACCCGACTGTGCCGCGGATCACGGTTTATGGCAACCCCGAGCTGAGAGCCCACGCCTGGGCTCCGCCTCTGCAGCTGGCTTCCCTGCTCCGTTACCTGGGAGCTCTGCCACACTCAGGCACCCCCGGTCTTTCTGTGACCCCGAGGGTCCTGAGACCACACTGTCCCGGAGGGTTCCACCCCCCGCTTAGCCACCAGAGTGACGTCCCTCGGCGGAGCAGACTTTTAAAAGTTCCGATTTTGTGCTCCGCGGCTCTATCACTTGCCAGAAGCGGCCGATGGAGGCCCCTCCCCCGCCGTCTATCCTCCCGAATATCGCCTCGGATTCACTTCTCTGCACGTCCTACCTTCCAGAAAGTGGTCGCTTTTCTGTTCAGAGAGTTGTTGCTATTCCTTTCTTCGATCTCCTCTTGGGTTTGTAGGTGTTCAGAATGGTTTGATCCCTATCCAGTTGAATTCCTGAGAGGAGACGAAATCCAGGTCACCTACTCCTCTGCCATCTTGCTCCCCATACCTAACTCATATCTTTCAATAATCACTCTCAACGTGAATGGCCTAAGTGCTCCCATAAAATGGCACAGGGTTGCAGATTGGATACAAAGACAGGACCCATCCATATGCTGTCTACAAGAGACTCATTTGGAACCTAAAGATACATCCAGACTGAAAGGGAAGGGATGGAGATCTATCTTCCATGCCAGCAGACCTCAAAAGAAAGCTGGGGTAGCAATTTTTACATCAGACAAATTAGATTTTAAGCTAAAGACTGTAGTTAGAGGC
>NW_025413343.1:0-913 GCF_002201575.2 Neomonachus schauinslandi
CAGGTGGGTGGGTGGATGGGTGAAATATGCAAAAGGAATTAAGAGTATATTTACCTTGATGAGCACTGAGTAATATACAGGATAGTTTTTGTTTTGTTTTGTTTAGAACTGTTTCATCACTATATTGTACATCAGAAACTAATATAACTTGGTGTTAACTACACTGGAATTAAAATATAAATGATAAAAAAGAAGCTGTATAGGATATAATTCAGCTTATGTGTTCTTTCTTACCTCCCAGTCTCTTTTCATTGGGGTTCCTGGAAGTGGTTGAGACTTTCCATGTTTCCAGCTCCTGTGAGACACAACTGTGGATCTATGTAGTGCTTGCCAGTCCCCATCTTGCTTTCATATCTTACATGAAGGTCCCATTCATGAGATCCAGGAAGGCACATTGTCCAGATGTCTCCACTTCTCAAAGTGATGGAAAATTTCTGTGGTTGCTCATTTTTCTCTACTTAGCTCTTTGGTGTTCCCACCTCCTATTAAATTAAGTTTCTGAACCCCTTTACCTCTGTTTAAAAATACATAAAGTGGTTTCCACTTTTGTAACTGGACATTTCATAAGAACCTTCTGTTCTTATGGATGAGGAAATGAAGCACAGAAAAAAATGTTCTGAATGTGACAAACTTCTCAAGCATTACTTCTCATGGTTATGGAAGCAGCAACAACAACGACAACAACAAAGCTATCTCTAACGTCCTTCGCTTGGAATTGATAAAAAGACAATTTCAGCCACATAGCATTGAACAAAGGAAATAATTACATGTCCTGGCTCATACATTTGGAGTGGACACTTCACTCCTCTCATATAGATCAGAAGAAATCAGTGAATATTTGTAAAATAATATTCTTTTATGCAAATATTCCAAAAACATACCCTCAAGAAGGTGACTGAGAAACCACTTAGCC
>NW_025413343.1:1013-2342 GCF_002201575.2 Neomonachus schauinslandi
TAACTGGACATTTCATAAGAACCTTCTGTTCTTATGGATGAGGAAATGAAGCACAGAAAAAAATGTTTTGAAAGTGACAAGCTTCTCAAGCATTACTTCACATGGTTATGGAAGAAGCAACAACAATGACAACAACAAAGCTATCTCTAACGTCCTTCGCTTGGAATTGATAAAAAGACAATTTCAGCCACATAGCATTGAACAAAGGAAATAATTACATGTCCTGGCTCATACATTTGGAGTGGACACTTCACTCCTCTCATATAGATCAGAAGAAATCAGTGAATATTTGTAAAATAATATTCTTTTATGCAAAGATTCCAAAAACATACCCTCAAGAAGGTGACTGAGAAACCACTTAGCCACAAGAAGATAATTTTCTACAATTATGGTAAGCAAGCATTGAGATATTGGAAAGCGGGGGGGAACATTCCAGAGGAATGAACCAAGAGGAATGGTAAAAAAATGACAAATATGCTCCAAGGAAATAGAAAAGTGCCTTTACTTATGAATGTTCTTCATCTACAATATAAAAGGCACCCACAAATCTGCCCATTGAGATTTGAGAATATCTGAGAACAAATTCCTGTGTTTCTCCTGCTCTTCTTTATAGGACTGTTAATTGATGTTATCAGGACCTTGAAACACCAAATGTTTTGCGTATTTTGATGAATTGTATTTCACAGGTCATCTAATAAGAAAAATCATTTCTAGACCTGCTTGGTACATCCTCATCACATGGCTAAATGCAACTTTTGGTTGTCTCCTTTTGGGGGTGTTGAACTTATTTTGTTGGAGAAAATTCAGTGAACCAAACAAGGAGAACTTGTTGATTCGTGATGCTGGTTAATAATCTTGACTTCCTTCTTCTGGACTAAGAATCGTATTGCACTTCCCTTGTCCTTGAAGTATGGGATGGTCTGTAAAACATCAGGGAAATAAGCATGTGTCACACCTGGCTAGATGATTTAAGATCAAATAACTGTCCTTCCATGTCCTCTTTTCACATGTCACAGACTGCTGATGTTCACAGCAAGACAAGTATCATTAGCTGCTTCTGAAGAGATGCAAGTTCCAAGATGATATGTGGCATGATCAAGAATTCCATCTTTTTTATTTTATGATGTGGGAATTTTAAGCCATTGTTGGTTAAGCAGCATAGACTCTATGTTTTCCAGTCTCTAGACACTTATACATTCATTGACTTATTCCTGGCTCAGACATTGTGTCATTTCAATGAGAAAGTGCGGGTGTATATATATATATAAATATATGTATATGTAAATATATATTTTTATATATAAAGCCAATTCGCACATAGTCTCTGAC
>NW_025413344.1:0-2340 GCF_002201575.2 Neomonachus schauinslandi
GAACTGGTAAAGAGGACAAGTTCTGAATAAGACCATGATCTGGGGGCAGTTGCGTACACATCACTTTCATCTTGTTTTGGTTTTAACGGCCTGTTCCTTTATGTTTTGATGGTGCTGGTGTGAGTTGCTGGATTTTTTTTTTTTTTTTTTTGATGAAAGACATGGACATATTTGAGGATGAGGTTTTCTAAGGGAAAAGAGAGGGAGAGTGATAGTCAGATGGACAGCACTGAAGGGAGCACTTGTAAAGCACAGCTTCTTATATAAAATCCTCTATAAATGCAAAAATGTCTTGCTATCATGACATGACATAATTACAAGATTCTTACTGAAATTCTGTCTGACCCAATGGTATAATAAAGCCCCTTAAAAGTTCAGAGCAACTGGAATTTGGCATAAGAAATCAATGATTTCTGTAGAAACAAAATTTAATAATATATCTGAAATAAAATTGAATTTATATGTACTGAGTAAAGCACATATCTACACTGATTTCTAACCTGTATGATATATATACCCTAAATAGGAATTAAGTCTTAGAAAGAGAGTGAGTGGTTCTAGGGATGACGTTGAGGAGATTGATTAATGATGAAGCTCATTTTATTTCATGTTTGTGATTTTCCTTTGCATAAAGTGATCAATCTCACCACACAAAGAATTTCTGTTTTAATGAAGAATTGGGGTTATTTGGCTTTATGTATGCCTGATTTAAGGGATTCCAGCATAGCATTTCCAAACCCTACCCTACCTTACTAGCTCGCACGTCTTATTTGCAGTACAGTTTTGAGCAGATTTAGCTATGTGTGTGTGTCTGTGTGTCTGCGTGTGTCTGTGTGTGTGTCTGTGTCCATACCTATGACCTTTCTTCATAAGGGCAAGACCATGATTTTTAATCAGGAGTCCAGGGCAAGCATAGTACCTATCACCAACAGCTCCATGTCAAACATTTTTTGCTTTAGTCTCCTGGAAGACTCTCTAAAATAGTTCAGCGATCTTTATAATTTAGATGTGTTTGTTTCAAGTAGGACTTCCAGGTTTACTGGGCGGTAATTCTGCTGGGAGTAATTGTTTTCTGCATCTGATATGTTGTCTAGGTTAGAGTCCTTGTTCTTTCTCTCCCTGAAGTGGGGCTTGCCTGCACCAAAGCCAGTGGCTGACTTCAGTCCACTATCTCCTCAAGGCCTCTTGGGCGTTTGTCTCCTTTTGCCCAGGGCTGCTGAGCTATTGATGCCTTTCAAGTTACTTTGCTCAGGAATAGTCATAGCAGGGTATATGGCTCTCTGGACAATATGCATGTCAGGGCAGGGACATTTGGCGGCAAAAGCCAGCATTATCCAAGGAATCTAGAGACAGCGGAAGGCAGGACTCTGAGATTAGAAGTTTCCTCCTTAGCGAAGGGGCACAACTGTGATTTCTTATGCCGTGGGCCAGCCACACAGTGAGGGGCTGATTGTACTGTGGTTTCCTGGCCTTTATCAAAAATGACAAGAACCTGGGACGGTCCACTGGAGGCTATGAGGGAACAAGTTAACAAGTACTGTAGCTACCTCCATGGACCAAATGGCATTTATACTGGCCCCAATTCTTTCTTTCTGGAAACAGAGAAATGCAAAGGAAATGTGTTCTTCAAGTACTGTGAAAGATTTGTTATGATGCATAGTTCTTTTTGTTTCCAAGGGCTCTGAGAAAGACTACCAGCTGTGGGTGAGTGCTGGCAAGGAAGCGTCCCCACACCCACTCACTGGTAAGTGTCAGGGAAAATCTAAGATGGGATTGATTAGGTTCAAAATTGTAACTCTACATCTCAAAGTAATGGTTGTTCTGTCTTAAGCTTAAATACCCTTAAAAGTGAAAATCACATGCAATATTCACTCTCACGTTTATTAAAGAATTACCAGGTACTTACTTTTTCCCAGGCACTGAGGACATCTCTTCATTCATCAGCTTAAGGTCTAGTTAGGGAGAGAAATGTAAATTTTTCGTTTCTACTTCATTTTACCTGACAAACAGAGCTGTCTTAAAAATTTTTTTGTTTATTGTTTACTTACTTATTTACTCACTTAGGTATGAAAGCAAAGAATTGGAATGTCTTTTTCCCATACATTTATTTTTCATATTCCAGTCTTGAATTCCAGTTCCTAACAACTAAATAGCCTCTATTTTGTGAGAATCCGCTAAAATCCAATCGTGTCTCTGAATCCAGGTATAGGTATGTATTTAACACCTGCTCTGTGCCCAGAAGTTTTCTCAGCATCATAAAGAAAATGAGATAATCACATTTAAACTCCTCAAGTCTTCACTGACTAAACTACCTGCACTTTGCTGTTTCTCAGGCTTTTT
>NW_025413345.1:0-2337 GCF_002201575.2 Neomonachus schauinslandi
AGGCTCCAATCAAAAGACATAGGTTGTCAGAATGGATAATAAAACAAAACCCATGCAGGGGCGCCTGGGTGGCTCAGTTGGTTAAGTGACTGCCTTCGGCTCAGGTCATGATCCTGGAGTCCCGGGATCGAGTCCCGCATCGGGCTCCCTGCTCAGCAGGGAGTCTGCCTCTCTCTCTGACCCTCCCCCCTCTCATGTGTGCTCTCTCTCTCTCTCTCATTCTCTCTGTCTCAAATAAATAAATAAAATCATTAAAAAAAAAAAAAAAACCCATGCATATGCTGACTACAAAAGACTAATGTTAGATCCAAAGCCACCTGCAGATAGAGAATGAAAGGATAGAGAAATACTTACCAAGCACCTGGATATCAGAAGAAAGCCAGAGGAGTAACACAGATCTTGGACAATTAGAATTTATATCAAAGAATGTAACCAGAGATAAAGAAGTGTACTATATCATAATAAAGGGGACAATCAACAAGAAGACCTAACAATTGTAACTGTTTATGCACTCAACATGGGAGCAACAAATATATAAAATAATTAATAACATACTTAAGGAACTAATTTAATAATAACAAAATAATAGTAGGGATTATAACACCTAATTTATATTGTGGAGAGATCAGCCACAGATAGATAATAAATAGATGATAGATGATAGATAGATATAGATAGATAGACAGATAATAGATAGATGATAGATGATCAGCCATACAAAAGAATTATTCAGCCATAAATAAAAAATACAATTTTGTCATTTGCAACAACATGGATGGAGCCAGAGAGTATTTTGCTAAATGAAGTAAGTCAAAGACAAATACCATATGATTTCACTCATACGTGGAATTTAATAAACAAAACAAATAAGCAAAGGGAAAAAATAGAGAAAGAAAACAAGAAACAGACTCTTAACTCTAGAGAAACAAACTGATGGTTCCTAGAGTGAGGTTGGAGGGGCAATGGATAAAATAGGTGACGGGGATTAAGGAGTGCACTTAAGATGAGCATTAGGTGATGTATGGAAGTGTTGAATCACTATGCTGTACATCTGACACTAATATAACACTCTATGTCAATTATATTACCTCATTAACATATAGCTGTCATAATAATGATGTGTAAGAACAGTAAATTAACTATGCTTTGTTACATTTACTTTTTTTAAGATTTTATTTATTTATTTATTTATTTATTTATTTATTTATTTATTTATTTATTTATTTATTTGAGAGAGAGTCAGAGAGCATGAGCGGGGGAAGAGCAGAGGAAGAGGGACAAGCAGATTCCAAGCTGAGCATGGAGCCTGATAGGGGGCTGATCCCATGACCCTGAGATCGTGACCTGAGCTGAAATCAAGAGTCAGAAGCTCAACCTGCTGCCACTCAGGTGCCCCTTGTTACTTTTACTTTCATATTTAGTTTATCAATAATCATTTAATTGACTTATGAACCTATCAGGAATAAAAATAAGCATAATCGCTCATATAAAACAATTCCATCTTTTTATCTGCCTCTCTGTAGTACGCTGTCTGTGGGATAAGAAGGTTCATTCGTTGACTCCACAAACACCCAGGAGACTCTCCATGCTGCAGCAAGTGAGGTCAGCCTAGTGGCCTTCTCTAACGCTGGTATCTAATGTAAGAGGCAGACCACACACAGTTCCCTGAACAGACAATATGCTCTCAGGCTTTGAAAAATGGGAATAAAATATGCTAAGAATAGAAGGTATAAAGGGGAAGGGTTCAGAAAGGCAGGATTTTTTCTCTTTAACAAATGTTTCATCTCACTTTATTTAATCCATCTGAAATAGACTATCTCCCTTCTGTCTCTGACACCAGGATTTTTTCTGCTCTATCCTGAGGAATGCCTGTCTGTCTCAATGCCCCCACCCCTCTCCACACAAACAGTTTCCTCCTGTTCCCTTCATTTCCCTCCCCAGCTGTCCTCTGGGAATATGGCAGCCCATGTCACCCATCAAAGAGTAGCTATTTTCTCCTCCAGAAGCTACATGACACAGGATTCCAACGGGGTAGGTGTCCTCCCTGCTTTTCCTTGGTCCTCCCAAATCATTTATCCCCCTTGTCCTTGCAAACTCTCAGCTATTTCAAAGCAAATTTCTGGATTGGGGCATCACACCATGCCTCTGTCATTCTGGAAGCAGTGACATTGAGGCCGATATGCGAATGGTGTGGGCAATGGCTAGGCACCAATGAGGAGGGGCCTCATGGTAGCCTCTGGGGAGCAAGTGAGCCCAGTGTGTTAGGTGTGAAGTAATACATCAACAAGGCTCTGTCCTCGGTGGTATGAAATTGGTAACATTAATGAAGTGAGAGAA
>NW_025413346.1:0-2336 GCF_002201575.2 Neomonachus schauinslandi
AAAGGGTATTTTTTCCTCTTTATCTTAATGTCTCTTTTTAATTTTCTGACACCTTTTATAAGTCTTTTGTCTTTTGGATCAGCAATAATTATAACAGTATATTTTTTCATTGTGGTAAAAACACATAAAATTTGCCATCATGACCATTTTGAAGTGGATAGATCAGTAATATTAAGTATATCTACACTGTGGTGCAGTGGATGTCCAAAACTTTTTCATTTTAAAGAACAAAAAATCTGTCTTTAAGAACACTCCTCTTTTCTTCTTACCCCCAGCCCTGGTAAACAGTTTTACCTTTTTTCCTCTATGAATGTGACTAATTTTGGTAACTTATATAAGTAGAACTATACAGTATTTGTCTTTTTATGACTGGCCTAATTTGCTTAGCATTATGTCCTAAAATTCCATACATGTGATAGCATGTAACAGGATTTCTTTCCATTTATAGCAAATAAATGTTCATTATATGAATATGTCACATTTGTTTATTCTTTCATCCATTCATGGTCATTTGGCTATTTTGAATACTGATGCTATGAGTGTGGGTGTACAAGAGTATACAAATATCTCTTTGAGACTCTCCTTTCAATTCTTTGGACATTTGCCCAGAAGTGGATGTGCTGGATCATATAGTAATTTTATTTTAATTTATTTTGAGGAACCACTATACTATTTTCCATAGGAGTTGCACAGTTTTATAGACCACTGCCATTGCAGAAGTGTTCTAGTTTCTTCATGTATTTGGCAAACCTTGTAATTTTCTGTATGTATTATTATTATTGTTATTATCATAGCAGACATTCTACTAGGAAGAAGTGATATCTCATTATCATTTTATTTGCATTCTCTAGGGATTAATGATGTTGAATACTCTTTTTAATTTAAATTTTGGTTAACATACAGTGCATTATTGGTTTGGGGAATAGAATTGGCTGAGTCATCACTTATATTCAACATCCAGTGCTAACCACAAGTGCCCTCTTTTTTTTTTTAAGATTTTATTTAATTGAGAGAGAGAGAGAGAAAGCACACCCACACCACTTGCAGGAGGGGCAAAGGGAGAGGGAGAGGCAGATTCCCCAGCGAGCCGGGAGGGGCTGGTGAGGGCTCAATCCTAGGACCCTGAGATCATGACCTGGCTGAAGTCAGACACATAACTGACCAAACCAACTAGGCGCCCCCAAGTGCCCTCCTTAATACCCATCACCCACCTCCCTCCATCAACTCTCAGTTTGTTTTCTATACTTACGGGTCTCTTTTGGTGTGTTTCCCTTTTTCCATTTCCCCACCCTACTCATATACTTATCTGTTTTCTTTCTTAAATTCCACATACGAGTGAACACTTACGTTGCTTAGCATAATACAACACTTACATTGCTTAGCATAATACACTTGAGCTCCATCCACATCCTAGCAGATAGGAAGACTTCATTTTTTTAATGGCTGAGTAATATTGCATTGTATATATGCCACATCTTTTTTTTTTAGATTTTATTTATTTATTTGACAGAGAGAGAGAGCACAAGCAGGTGGTGTAGCAGGCAGAGGGAGAGGGACAAGCAGGCTCCCTGCTTAGCAGGGAGCCTGGCGCAGGGCTTGATACCAGGACCCTGGGATCATGACCCGAGCTGAAGGCAGTCGCCTAACCAATTGAGCCACCCAGGTGCCCCTATGCCACATCTTCTTTATCCATTCATCTGTTGATGGACATTTAGACTCTCTCCGTAGCGTGGCTATTGTTGATAATGCTTCTCTAAACATCAGGGTGCACATACCCCTTCAAATCTGTATTTTTAATCTTTTGGGTAAATACCAAAGTGTGCAATTGCTGGGTTGTAGGTAGCTCTATTTTTAATTTCCTAAGGAACCTCCATACTGTTTTCCAGAGTGGCCACACCAGCTTGCATTCCCACCAACAGTGTAGGAGGGTTCCCCTTTCTCGACATCCTCGCCGACATCTGTAGTTTCCTGACTTGTTTATTTTAGCCATTCTGATTGGTGTGAGTTTGCATCTCATGGTGGTTATGATTTGTATTTCCCTGATGCCAAGTGATGGCTGAGCATCTTTTTATCCCCCATTTTATTATTATGTTATGTTAATCACCATACATTACATCATTAGTTTTTGATGTAGTGTTCCATGATTCATTGTTTGCATGTAATGCCCAGTGCTCCATGCAGAACGTGCCCTCTTTAATACCCATCTCGAGGCTAACCCATCCTCCCACCCCCCTCCCCTCCAGAACCCTCAGTTTGTTTCTCAGAGTCCATAGTCTCTCATGGTTCGTCTCCCCCTCCGATTTCCCCCCTTCATTCTTCCCCTCCTGCTATCTCCT
>NW_025413347.1:0-2335 GCF_002201575.2 Neomonachus schauinslandi
GTTCCCCTTCCTGTTCCCTGGCTTCTCGTTTTCCAATCCCTCCTCTTCTCTGTCTCTCAGAACCTGGTGTTTGTCCTTCTTATGTCCCTGAGATTCCAGATCCTTCCAGACATTCCTGGCCAGTATCTCAGTATGTCCCTGTTGGTTTTCCTCTGCCTGTCAGGTCAGGAATCTATTCGTAACATTCAGTCCTTTATAGAAAATAAAGGGCTTTCGCACTCATCACCGTGTCGCTGTTCTAATGCCTGGCCTTTGGGTCCCGCGCCCTCACCACTTATTTAACTCTTTGAGAGGGGGCTTCTCCTGTGCACTCAGCCTTGGGTGATAAGCTTTGCATAGGAGACATCTGATGAACAGATGTCTCTGTTCATATGTGACTGCCTTGGTCTTGATGGCACCACGCTTAGAAGGTTACTTCCTGTAATGAAGAGGCTGTGCAGCCCAGGAGAGTGCAGAGAAGGAAAGAAGGGAGGGGGGAGGAGTGCCAGACAGGGATGTGGGGAGACCCCTGTGGGTGAGTAGCAGGGAGCATGCTGCCCCCTTGTGGCCCACCAGCGGCAGGACAGCCGGAGGCATTCCTGGGATCCCAATGCTCACAGTTTGTGCTCTCAAGACCCTTCCTTCCACGCTTGAGAAATTATTGAAGATATCAAAGAGCATTTCATTATATGGGTTGCATGTATTCATATCTACAATATTAGAATTTTTCAGGTTTAAAATACTTATTAATTCACTTAAAGTAGTATTGGCAAACCCATCTTAACACAGGTTTGTTTGTTTAATTTTAATTTTAGTAGAGATCATACAGTGCAAAATGGGTTTCTGTTGTAGAATTCAGAGATTCATCACGTCCATACAACCCCAGTGCTCATCACAACAAGTGCCCTCCTTAAAACACATCCCCTATCTTGCCTACACCCCACCCAACTCCCTGCATCAACCCTCAGTTTGTCTCTATCCTTAGGAGTCTCTTGTGCCCTCTATCTTTCTCTCATTTCTTTTTTTTTCCCCCTTCCCATATGTTCATCTGTGTCATTTTTTTAAATTCCACATACATCTTATATTAACACATGTTTAAAGTGAAAAATACTTATGTATTTTTAAAAAGCTAGTGAGAACTGGGTATTTACCCCAAAGATACAAAAGTAGGATCTGAAGGGGTACGTGCACCCCGAAGTTTATAGCAGCAATGTCCACAATAGCCAAACTGTGGAAAGAGCCAAGATGTCCATCGACAGATGAATGGATAAAGAAGATTTGGTATATATACACAATGGAATATTATGCAACCATCAAAAGGAATGAGATCTTGCCATTTGCAACGACGTGGATGGAACTGGAGGGTATTATGTTGAGTGAAATAAGTCAAACAGAGAAAGACATGTATCATATGATCTCACTGATATGAGGAATTCTTAATTGCAGGAAACAGAATTAGGGTTGCTGGATAGGGGGGTGGGGTGGGAGGGATGGGATGACTCGTGATAGACACTGGGGAGGGTATGTGCTCTGGTAAGCGCTGTGAATTGTGCAAGACTGTTGAATCTCAGATCTGTACCTCTGAAACAAATAATGCAATATATGTTAAGAAAAAAAAAAAGAAGAAGAAGAAGGTAGCGGGAGGGGAAGAATGAAGCGGGGGAAATCGGAGGGGTAGACGAACCATGAGAGACGATGGACTCTGAAAAACAAACAGGGTTCTAGAGGGGAGGGGGGTGGGAGGATGGGTTATCCTGGTGGTGGGTATTGAGGAGGGCATATTCGGCATGGAGTACTGGGTGTTATGCACAAACAATGAATCATGGAACACTTCATCTAAAACTAATGATGTAATGTATGGGGATTAACATAAGAATAAAAAATAAATAAATAAGAAGCTAGTGAGAAGAGTGATTTTTTTACATTTTTTGCACACCTCTTTTTTTTTTTTTTAGTTGTATTTTTTACTTTTATTTAAATTCAAGTTAGCTAACATATAGTGTATTGTTAATTTGGGGGGTAGAATTTAGTGATTCACCATTTGCATATAACACCCAGTGCTCATGACATCAAGGGCCCTCCTTAATGCCCATCCACCAATTACCCCGTCCCCCCACCCACTTCCCTTCCCCTCCAGCAACCCTCAGTTTGTTCTCTGTAGGTAAGGGTCTCTGATCATTTGTCTCCCTCTCTGCTTTTAGCCTATTTTATTTTTCCTTCCCTCCCCTAAGTTCATCAGTTCTGTATCTTAAATTCCTCATATGAGTGAAATCTGATGGTATTTGTCTTTCTCTGAATGACTTCATTCACTTAGCATAATACCCTCCAGTTCCATCCACAGTGTGGCAAGGGGCAA
>NW_025413348.1:0-2334 GCF_002201575.2 Neomonachus schauinslandi
GGGGGCAGCATCAGCAAGAATCGGCTCCCTCAGGGGCCACACTCTCCATTGTTTTGGGGTCCAGGTATGGCCACCTCTGCTCCTGTAGCCTGCCCCTTCCTTGCAGTCCCTCGCATGTGACGGCCAGGCTCAAGCCTTGCAACACACTGCCACGGTTTTGGACTGTCAGCTTACAGCCACAGGGACAGGTGCCCTGGTGTAGGACATTTTGACACCTGGCCTACCCCTCTCTCCCCAGATCCTTTCCCAGATGAAGATCTCGCTCTGACGACCAAGTCTTGCTAGGCCCTGTGCCTGCAAGGAGCCCAACGTCTCTTGCCCCCATCCTCCCTCAACTGGGATGTCCAACTCTACAGTAAGCACCCCGGTAACTAGGTTTGGGGGTGGGAGAGCACCTGCCCGTGTCACCATTGCCTTGCTTGGGTCAATGATGAGAACTCATATTGTCTCGAAGAGAGATGATCACCTAAAAATCATGCTTAATAGGATTACGCTAATTCCCAATGGAAGGGACCATTCCCGGATCAGCATCCCCAGGATGCTCAGGGCCCTGGGCAGTGCTGCAGCTTGGGGCTTGAGGTGACTGATCCCTCGACACTCCCCCCTGTGGCTGTGGCCCCCTCCAGGGGCCCAAAGGGGTTAAGGCCTTCAGCCTTTTTGGCCACTCATTCCCCCTCCCAGGATGCCTCCCAGGGAGCCATTGCTTGTTAACCCTGGTCTCTTTGTGTCTCTCAGCGGGCCATGCTGGCCAGGGTCTCAGCACATCCTCAACAATGACAGGTGAGTTGAAGAACCCTGGGCATTGAGGGAGGCTGCAGATGCCTTCGTGGTGGGTTCAGGAAGCCCATGTCTGGGAAGCGGCTGCATGGGAATCAGGCCAGGAGCCCTGGATGTCTGGAGAGTGTGGACATTTCCCTTGAAGGTCTGCCCTTGGGCCATCCCACATGCAGGGGAAGTTAAATGTTGTCAGGGTCCTGGACAAGGACTGGAAAGTGCAGGGATGTCGCTGTCAGTCCATGTTCAGCTGAGGGAACTTGCTGCTTCACGGTGTGCCCCATGGGACCATCCAGATGGTGGATGTGGGCCCCTTTGGGCCACTGGTGACTGTCCCCAATGGTCCTGCGCTGTTCCTGATGCCCTCGCCCTTGGTAAGGTGTCCGGGCTGGAGAGCTCAGAGCTCCTTTTGCATACATCGACTCCCAAGGGACTTAGGCCCCCTTGGGGCAGCTGGGGAGTTCCCATCCCCAATCCCTTTGGCCGATGAGACAGGAAGGGCACACCAGGCCTAGGAGGGGAATCTTGAGTCCCTGGGTGCAACAGGTGATAGCCCTGGGCCTATCACAGTGGCAATCTAGACCTGAGAGATTGATCTGAGGGAAGAGGCCCAGCAGGTACAGGGAGATGCCCCCTTGTACGACAGGCAGTGGGTGGCATGCCTTGTTTGTGTGCACATCTTGTTTGCCGAGCATCCATTTCTCTGCCTTGTGGGCCCTGGGGGCAGTGGCTCCCCATCTCCTCAAGAGCACCTGCCCAGCTCCGGTGCCACAGATGGCCAATGGTGGGAGGGCAAGGACCTGGCCCTACCTACCAGGGCATGCACACTGCACACTGGGTTGCATGCCCACAGCGTTCTACCTCTCAGGAATCCAATGTGCCAAGCCTTCTCCTGGGGGCCAGCATCAGCAAGGCTTGGCTCCCTTGGGGGCCATATTCCCCATTGTTTCTGGGTCCAGGTATGGGCATCTCTGCTCCTGTAGCCTACCCCTTCTTTGTGTCCCTCTGCCGTGTGCCAGGCGGCCTCAAGTGTTGCCACGTGTCACCAGGTTTCTGGGAGTGGACCCTCTTGGACGCAGGGGCAGGTACCCTGGCGCAGGGCGTTTTGAGAGCTGGCCTACCCCTCTCTCCCCAGATTGTGTACCCAGTTGAAGAACCCGCCCTGAGGGCCAAGTCTTGCTAGGCCCAGCACCTGCAAGAAGCCAAACATTTCATGCCCCCGCACCACCACGCGGCAACCTGCTCTATAGTAGGCACCCCTGAGGAGCAGTTTGGGGGACGGAAAGTGTCTGCTCGGGTCACTACTGCCTTCCTTGGGTTACGTGGCACCAGGCTTTCGGAACTGGGAGCTTTTGGCCACTGAGGCAGGTGCCCCACAGCAGGACATTTTGACACCTAGCCTATGACTCTCTCCACAGATCCTGCCCCAGACCAAGTTCCTGCCCTGAGTTCAAGTCTTGCTAGGCCAAGCCACGGCCGGAATCCCAACTCTTGGGTCCCCATCACCCACCGGAGCATGCCACTCTGCAGTAAGCACCCAGGGTAAGCAGGTTCGGGGGG
>NW_025413349.1:0-2334 GCF_002201575.2 Neomonachus schauinslandi
GGGGGCAGCATCAGCAAGAATCGGCTCCCTCAGGGGCCACACTCTCCATTGTTTTGGGGTCCAGGTATGGCCACCTCTGCTCCTGTAGCCTGCCCCTTCCTTGCAGTCCCTCGCATGTGACGGCCAGGCTCAAGCCTTGCAACACACTGCCACGGTTTTGGACTGTCAGCTTACAGCCACAGGGACAGGTGCCCTGGTGTAGGACATTTTGACACCTGGCCTACCCCTCTCTCCCCAGATCCTTTCCCAGATGAAGATCTCGCTCTGACGACCAAGTCTTGCTAGGCCCTGTGCCTGCAAGGAGCCCAACGTCTCTTGCCCCCATCCTCCCTCAACTGGGATGTCCAACTCTACAGTAAGCACCCCGGTAACTAGGTTTGGGGGTGGGAGAGCACCTGCCCGTGTCACCATTGCCTTGCTTGGGTCAATGATGAGAACTCATATTGTCTCGAAGAGAGATGATCACCTAAAAATCATGCTTAATAGGATTACGCTAATTCCCAATGGAAGGGACCATTCCCGGATCAGCATCCCCAGGATGCTCAGGGCCCTGGGCAGTGCTGCAGCTTGGGGCTTGAGGTGACTGATCCCTCGACACTCCCCCCTGTGGCTGTGGCCCCCTCCAGGGGCCCAAAGGGGTTAAGGCCTTCAGCCTTTTTGGCCACTCATTCCCCCTCCCAGGATGCCTCCCAGGGAGCCATTGCTTGTTAACCCTGGTCTCTTTGTGTCTCTCAGCGGGCCATGCTGGCCAGGGTCTCAGCACATCCTCAACAATGACAGGTGAGTTGAAGAACCCTGGGCATTGAGGGAGGCTGCAGATGCCTTCGTGGTGGGTTCAGGAAGCCCATGTCTGGGAAGCGGCTGCATGGGAATCAGGCCAGGAGCCCTGGATGTCTGGAGAGTGTGGACATTTCCCTTGAAGGTCTGCCCTTGGGCCATCCCACATGCAGGGGAAGTTAAATGTTGTCAGGGTCCTGGACAAGGACTGGAAAGTGCAGGGATGTCGCTGTCAGTCCATGTTCAGCTGAGGGAACTTGCTGCTTCACGGTGTGCCCCATGGGACCATCCAGATGGTGGATGTGGGCCCCTTTGGGCCACTGGTGACTGTCCCCAATGGTCCTGCGCTGTTCCTGATGCCCTCGCCCTTGGTAAGGTGTCCGGGCTGGAGAGCTCAGAGCTCCTTTTGCATACATCGACTCCCAAGGGACTTAGGCCCCCTTGGGGCAGCTGGGGAGTTCCCATCCCCAATCCCTTTGGCCGATGAGACAGGAAGGGCACACCAGGCCTAGGAGGGGAATCTTGAGTCCCTGGGTGCAACAGGTGATAGCCCTGGGCCTATCACAGTGGCAATCTAGACCTGAGAGATTGATCTGAGGGAAGAGGCCCAGCAGGTACAGGGAGATGCCCCCTTGTACGACAGGCAGTGGGTGGCATGCCTTGTTTGTGTGCACATCTTGTTTGCCGAGCATCCATTTCTCTGCCTTGTGGGCCCTGGGGGCAGTGGCTCCCCATCTCCTCAAGAGCACCTGCCCAGCTCCGGTGCCACAGATGGCCAATGGTGGGAGGGCAAGGACCTGGCCCTACCTACCAGGGCATGCACACTGCACACTGGGTTGCATGCCCACAGCGTTCTACCTCTCAGGAATCCAATGTGCCAAGCCTTCTCCTGGGGGCCAGCATCAGCAAGGCTTGGCTCCCTTGGGGGCCATATTCCCCATTGTTTCTGGGTCCAGGTATGGGCATCTCTGCTCCTGTAGCCTACCCCTTCTTTGTGTCCCTCTGCCGTGTGCCAGGCGGCCTCAAGTGTTGCCACGTGTCACCAGGTTTCTGGGAGTGGACCCTCTTGGACGCAGGGGCAGGTACCCTGGCGCAGGGCGTTTTGAGAGCTGGCCTACCCCTCTCTCCCCAGATTGTGTACCCAGTTGAAGAACCCGCCCTGAGGGCCAAGTCTTGCTAGGCCCAGCACCTGCAAGAAGCCAAACATTTCATGCCCCCGCACCACCACGCGGCAACCTGCTCTATAGTAGGCACCCCTGAGGAGCAGTTTGGGGGACGGAAAGTGTCTGCTCGGGTCACTACTGCCTTCCTTGGGTTACGTGGCACCAGGCTTTCGGAACTGGGAGCTTTTGGCCACTGAGGCAGGTGCCCCACAGCAGGACATTTTGACACCTAGCCTATGACTCTCTCCACAGATCCTGCCCCAGACCAAGTTCCTGCCCTGAGTTCAAGTCTTGCTAGGCCAAGCCACGGCCGGAATCCCAACTCTTGGGTCCCCATCACCCACCGGAGCATGCCACTCTGCAGTAAGCACCCAGGGTAAGCAGGTTCGGGGGG
>NW_025413350.1:0-2334 GCF_002201575.2 Neomonachus schauinslandi
GGGGGCAGCATCAGCAAGAATCGGCTCCCTCAGGGGCCACACTCTCCATTGTTTTGGGGTCCAGGTATGGCCACCTCTGCTCCTGTAGCCTGCCCCTTCCTTGCAGTCCCTCGCATGTGACGGCCAGGCTCAAGCCTTGCAACACACTGCCACGGTTTTGGACTGTCAGCTTACAGCCACAGGGACAGGTGCCCTGGTGTAGGACATTTTGACACCTGGCCTACCCCTCTCTCCCCAGATCCTTTCCCAGATGAAGATCTCGCTCTGACGACCAAGTCTTGCTAGGCCCTGTGCCTGCAAGGAGCCCAACGTCTCTTGCCCCCATCCTCCCTCAACTGGGATGTCCAACTCTACAGTAAGCACCCCGGTAACTAGGTTTGGGGGTGGGAGAGCACCTGCCCGTGTCACCATTGCCTTGCTTGGGTCAATGATGAGAACTCATATTGTCTCGAAGAGAGATGATCACCTAAAAATCATGCTTAATAGGATTACGCTAATTCCCAATGGAAGGGACCATTCCCGGATCAGCATCCCCAGGATGCTCAGGGCCCTGGGCAGTGCTGCAGCTTGGGGCTTGAGGTGACTGATCCCTCGACACTCCCCCCTGTGGCTGTGGCCCCCTCCAGGGGCCCAAAGGGGTTAAGGCCTTCAGCCTTTTTGGCCACTCATTCCCCCTCCCAGGATGCCTCCCAGGGAGCCATTGCTTGTTAACCCTGGTCTCTTTGTGTCTCTCAGCGGGCCATGCTGGCCAGGGTCTCAGCACATCCTCAACAATGACAGGTGAGTTGAAGAACCCTGGGCATTGAGGGAGGCTGCAGATGCCTTCGTGGTGGGTTCAGGAAGCCCATGTCTGGGAAGCGGCTGCATGGGAATCAGGCCAGGAGCCCTGGATGTCTGGAGAGTGTGGACATTTCCCTTGAAGGTCTGCCCTTGGGCCATCCCACATGCAGGGGAAGTTAAATGTTGTCAGGGTCCTGGACAAGGACTGGAAAGTGCAGGGATGTCGCTGTCAGTCCATGTTCAGCTGAGGGAACTTGCTGCTTCACGGTGTGCCCCATGGGACCATCCAGATGGTGGATGTGGGCCCCTTTGGGCCACTGGTGACTGTCCCCAATGGTCCTGCGCTGTTCCTGATGCCCTCGCCCTTGGTAAGGTGTCCGGGCTGGAGAGCTCAGAGCTCCTTTTGCATACATCGACTCCCAAGGGACTTAGGCCCCCTTGGGGCAGCTGGGGAGTTCCCATCCCCAATCCCTTTGGCCGATGAGACAGGAAGGGCACACCAGGCCTAGGAGGGGAATCTTGAGTCCCTGGGTGCAACAGGTGATAGCCCTGGGCCTATCACAGTGGCAATCTAGACCTGAGAGATTGATCTGAGGGAAGAGGCCCAGCAGGTACAGGGAGATGCCCCCTTGTACGACAGGCAGTGGGTGGCATGCCTTGTTTGTGTGCACATCTTGTTTGCCGAGCATCCATTTCTCTGCCTTGTGGGCCCTGGGGGCAGTGGCTCCCCATCTCCTCAAGAGCACCTGCCCAGCTCCGGTGCCACAGATGGCCAATGGTGGGAGGGCAAGGACCTGGCCCTACCTACCAGGGCATGCACACTGCACACTGGGTTGCATGCCCACAGCGTTCTACCTCTCAGGAATCCAATGTGCCAAGCCTTCTCCTGGGGGCCAGCATCAGCAAGGCTTGGCTCCCTTGGGGGCCATATTCCCCATTGTTTCTGGGTCCAGGTATGGGCATCTCTGCTCCTGTAGCCTACCCCTTCTTTGTGTCCCTCTGCCGTGTGCCAGGCGGCCTCAAGTGTTGCCACGTGTCACCAGGTTTCTGGGAGTGGACCCTCTTGGACGCAGGGGCAGGTACCCTGGCGCAGGGCGTTTTGAGAGCTGGCCTACCCCTCTCTCCCCAGATTGTGTACCCAGTTGAAGAACCCGCCCTGAGGGCCAAGTCTTGCTAGGCCCAGCACCTGCAAGAAGCCAAACATTTCATGCCCCCGCACCACCACGCGGCAACCTGCTCTATAGTAGGCACCCCTGAGGAGCAGTTTGGGGGACGGAAAGTGTCTGCTCGGGTCACTACTGCCTTCCTTGGGTTACGTGGCACCAGGCTTTCGGAACTGGGAGCTTTTGGCCACTGAGGCAGGTGCCCCACAGCAGGACATTTTGACACCTAGCCTATGACTCTCTCCACAGATCCTGCCCCAGACCAAGTTCCTGCCCTGAGTTCAAGTCTTGCTAGGCCAAGCCACGGCCGGAATCCCAACTCTTGGGTCCCCATCACCCACCGGAGCATGCCACTCTGCAGTAAGCACCCAGGGTAAGCAGGTTCGGGGGG
>NW_025413351.1:0-2334 GCF_002201575.2 Neomonachus schauinslandi
GGGGGCAGCATCAGCAAGAATCGGCTCCCTCAGGGGCCACACTCTCCATTGTTTTGGGGTCCAGGTATGGCCACCTCTGCTCCTGTAGCCTGCCCCTTCCTTGCAGTCCCTCGCATGTGACGGCCAGGCTCAAGCCTTGCAACACACTGCCACGGTTTTGGACTGTCAGCTTACAGCCACAGGGACAGGTGCCCTGGTGTAGGACATTTTGACACCTGGCCTACCCCTCTCTCCCCAGATCCTTTCCCAGATGAAGATCTCGCTCTGACGACCAAGTCTTGCTAGGCCCTGTGCCTGCAAGGAGCCCAACGTCTCTTGCCCCCATCCTCCCTCAACTGGGATGTCCAACTCTACAGTAAGCACCCCGGTAACTAGGTTTGGGGGTGGGAGAGCACCTGCCCGTGTCACCATTGCCTTGCTTGGGTCAATGATGAGAACTCATATTGTCTCGAAGAGAGATGATCACCTAAAAATCATGCTTAATAGGATTACGCTAATTCCCAATGGAAGGGACCATTCCCGGATCAGCATCCCCAGGATGCTCAGGGCCCTGGGCAGTGCTGCAGCTTGGGGCTTGAGGTGACTGATCCCTCGACACTCCCCCCTGTGGCTGTGGCCCCCTCCAGGGGCCCAAAGGGGTTAAGGCCTTCAGCCTTTTTGGCCACTCATTCCCCCTCCCAGGATGCCTCCCAGGGAGCCATTGCTTGTTAACCCTGGTCTCTTTGTGTCTCTCAGCGGGCCATGCTGGCCAGGGTCTCAGCACATCCTCAACAATGACAGGTGAGTTGAAGAACCCTGGGCATTGAGGGAGGCTGCAGATGCCTTCGTGGTGGGTTCAGGAAGCCCATGTCTGGGAAGCGGCTGCATGGGAATCAGGCCAGGAGCCCTGGATGTCTGGAGAGTGTGGACATTTCCCTTGAAGGTCTGCCCTTGGGCCATCCCACATGCAGGGGAAGTTAAATGTTGTCAGGGTCCTGGACAAGGACTGGAAAGTGCAGGGATGTCGCTGTCAGTCCATGTTCAGCTGAGGGAACTTGCTGCTTCACGGTGTGCCCCATGGGACCATCCAGATGGTGGATGTGGGCCCCTTTGGGCCACTGGTGACTGTCCCCAATGGTCCTGCGCTGTTCCTGATGCCCTCGCCCTTGGTAAGGTGTCCGGGCTGGAGAGCTCAGAGCTCCTTTTGCATACATCGACTCCCAAGGGACTTAGGCCCCCTTGGGGCAGCTGGGGAGTTCCCATCCCCAATCCCTTTGGCCGATGAGACAGGAAGGGCACACCAGGCCTAGGAGGGGAATCTTGAGTCCCTGGGTGCAACAGGTGATAGCCCTGGGCCTATCACAGTGGCAATCTAGACCTGAGAGATTGATCTGAGGGAAGAGGCCCAGCAGGTACAGGGAGATGCCCCCTTGTACGACAGGCAGTGGGTGGCATGCCTTGTTTGTGTGCACATCTTGTTTGCCGAGCATCCATTTCTCTGCCTTGTGGGCCCTGGGGGCAGTGGCTCCCCATCTCCTCAAGAGCACCTGCCCAGCTCCGGTGCCACAGATGGCCAATGGTGGGAGGGCAAGGACCTGGCCCTACCTACCAGGGCATGCACACTGCACACTGGGTTGCATGCCCACAGCGTTCTACCTCTCAGGAATCCAATGTGCCAAGCCTTCTCCTGGGGGCCAGCATCAGCAAGGCTTGGCTCCCTTGGGGGCCATATTCCCCATTGTTTCTGGGTCCAGGTATGGGCATCTCTGCTCCTGTAGCCTACCCCTTCTTTGTGTCCCTCTGCCGTGTGCCAGGCGGCCTCAAGTGTTGCCACGTGTCACCAGGTTTCTGGGAGTGGACCCTCTTGGACGCAGGGGCAGGTACCCTGGCGCAGGGCGTTTTGAGAGCTGGCCTACCCCTCTCTCCCCAGATTGTGTACCCAGTTGAAGAACCCGCCCTGAGGGCCAAGTCTTGCTAGGCCCAGCACCTGCAAGAAGCCAAACATTTCATGCCCCCGCACCACCACGCGGCAACCTGCTCTATAGTAGGCACCCCTGAGGAGCAGTTTGGGGGACGGAAAGTGTCTGCTCGGGTCACTACTGCCTTCCTTGGGTTACGTGGCACCAGGCTTTCGGAACTGGGAGCTTTTGGCCACTGAGGCAGGTGCCCCACAGCAGGACATTTTGACACCTAGCCTATGACTCTCTCCACAGATCCTGCCCCAGACCAAGTTCCTGCCCTGAGTTCAAGTCTTGCTAGGCCAAGCCACGGCCGGAATCCCAACTCTTGGGTCCCCATCACCCACCGGAGCATGCCACTCTGCAGTAAGCACCCAGGGTAAGCAGGTTCGGGGGG
>NW_025413352.1:0-2333 GCF_002201575.2 Neomonachus schauinslandi
TATGAGTCTCAGAGACAAAGAGAAAATCCTGAAAGCAGCTCAGGAGAAGAGATCTGTAACCTACAATGTAGAAACATTTGATTGGCAACAGACCTATCCACAGAGACCTAGCAGGCCAGAAAGGACTCCAATGATATATTCAGAGCATTAAAGGAAAAAAATATGTAGCCAAGAATAGTATATCCAGCTAGGCTGTCATTGAAAATAGAAGGAGAGATAAAAAGCTTCCAGGACAAACAAAAACTAAAGGAATTTGCAAACACAAAACCACCCCTACAAGAAATATTGAAAGAGGTCCTCTCAGCGAAGAGAGAGCCTAAAAGCAACATAGACCAGAAAGGAACACAGAAAATATAGAGTAACAGTCACCTTACGGGCAATGGCACTAAATTCATATCTTTCAGTAGTTACTTTGAATGGAAATGAGCTAAATGCCCCAATCAAAAGACACAGGCTATCAAATTGGATAAAAAAAAAAAAAAACCAAGACCCATTGATATGCTGTCTGCAAGAGACTCATTTTAGACCCAAAGACACCCCCAGATTGAAAGTGAGTGGGTGAAAATCATTTACCATGCTACTGGACACCAAAAGAAAGCTGAGGTGGCAATCCTTATATCAGACAAATCAGATTTTAAACCAAAGACTATAAGAAGAGATGAAGAAGGACACTCTATCATAGTTGAAGTGTCTTTCCAACAAGAAGATCTGACTATTGTAAATATCTATGCCCCTTACAGGGGAGTAGCCAATTATGTAAGCCAATTAATAACAAAAGCAAAGAAACACATCAACAACAATACTATAATAATGGGGGACTTTTACACACCCCTCACTGAAATGGACAGATCATTTAAACAAAAGATCAACAAGGAAATAAAGACTTTAAAAGACACACTGAAACAAAAGGACTTCACAGATGTATTCCGAACATTCCATCCCAAAGCAACAGAATACACATTCTTCTCTAGTGCCCATGGAATATTCTAATTAATAGATCACATCCTAGGTCAAAAATCATATCTCAACCGGTACCAAAAGTTTGGGATCATTCCCTGCCTATTTTCATAGCACAGTGCTTGCTTTGAAACTAGACCTCAATCACAAGAGGAAAGTCGGAAAGAACTCAAATACATGGAGGCTAAAGAGCAACCTACTGAAGAATGAATGGGTCAACCAGGAAATTAAAGAAGAATTAAAACGATTTATGGAAACACATGAAAATGAAAACACAACTGTTCAAAATCTTTGGGATGCAGCAACGGCAGTCCTAAGAGGAAAGTGTATAGCAATACAAGCCATTCTCAAGAAGCATGAAAGGTCTCAAGTACACAACCTAACCCCACACCTAAAGGAGCTGGAGAAAGAACAGCAAATAAAGCCTAAACCCAGCAGGAGAAGAGAAATCATAAAGATCAGAGCAGAAATCAATGAAGTAGAAACCAAAAGAACAGTAGAACAGATCAACGAAACTAGGAGCTGGTTCCTTGAAAGAATTGACAAGATTGATAAACCCCTGGACAGACTTATCAAAAAGAAAAGAGAAATGAACCAAATCAACAAAATCATGAACGATAGAGGAGAGATCACAACCAACACCAAAGAAATACAAACAATTCTAAGAACATATTATGAGCAACTCTATGCCAGCAAACTAGATAATCTGGAAGAAATGGATGCATTCCTAGAGATGTATCAACGAACAAAACTGAAGCAGGAAAAAATAGAAAACCTTAACAGTCCTATAAGCACCAAGGATATTGAAGCAGTCATCAATAATCTCCCAACAAACAAAAGCTCAGGGCCAGATGGCTTCCCAAGGGAATTCTACCAAACATTTAAAGAAGAATTAATACCTATTCTTCTGAAATGGTTCAAAAATAGAAATGGAAGGAAAACTTCCAAACTCATTTTATGAGGCCAGCATTACCTTGATCCCCAAACCAGACAAAGAACCCATCAAAAGGGAGACTTACAGACCAATATCCTTGATGAACATAGATGTAATGGAGAATTATAGACCAATATCCTTGCAAAGGTTCTCTCCAAAATACTATCCAATAGGATCTAACAGTACATTAAAAGGATTATTCACCACAACCGAGTGGGATTTATCCGTGGGCTGCAAGGTTGGTTTGACATCCGCCAATCAATCAATGTGATACAAAACATTAATAAAAGAAAGAACAACAACCATATGATCCTCTCAATAGATGCAGAAAAAGCATTTGACAAAGTACAGCATCCTTTCTGGATCAAAACTCCTCAGAGTATAGGGATCGAGGGTACATACCTCAATATCATAAAAGCCATCTATGAAAAACCCACAGTGA
>NW_025413353.1:0-2331 GCF_002201575.2 Neomonachus schauinslandi
ACCCTCAGTATTAGGTGCTATGATGAGACACGATAGAAAGTTCAGAGTAAACCTCTGAGTAAATAAAGCAAACATTAAGTTCCTGTTCTCCCATCTGGACAGAGTAAACCAGGTTTCCCCAGGTCCCCTCCATCTGTACAAGTCACTTCCACCACAGGCTCCATGTATGGATTCCTAAGGACATATCTCCGTGTTTATACCATGGGCAACATTTGAAATTTAATTTTCACATAACCATCATAAATAATTTACTTTTCTTCTAACATAATACACTTAAAATAGTTTTCTAACAAAGCAGCAAGTGAAAATAAAAGCAATGAATTGATAAACACGATGAAAACTTACTCAACTGGAATCACAGGCAGATTTGGAGCTAAAGAAACTGAATATTTGAAGACTCTCACTTGCATAGACTCTTTCAAAGACATATATGAATTTTGTATTTGTATTTGTTTTTATTTTTTTCCTTAGGGAGATCTTCCAAAACAGTGCATGATCCGGAGTTCTCAAACCTAGATTTGCCCTTTAATATTCCAGAAATATTTCCTTAGTGATTGGTTTTAGGCAAGGGCTAAACATCAAAGGGATTTCTCCTTATTTTAAAATCAGATGTTTGGATTCAAGTGTCAATGTTTTTGTCTAAAACTGTTAATGCTTGTCTCCTTAAAGGAGGTATTTTGTTTGTTAGATTTCTGTTTTGTTTTGTTTTATGAAATTGTTTTAAGGTATTTTATAGGAAAGTGATAGGACAAGTTACCATTTTTTTAAAACTGCATATTGTAGTTGGGAGAAAGGAAGAGAAGACATATGTACTTATTTAATAGGAAGTTACATCCCATTAAGATCAAGCTGGAAAAACATGTGTATATTTCCTCAAAAGTGTAACCTATCTCATCTTGCTCCTTGTTCTCGCATATACAGTCTATATTTATATATAATCATTATTCATATATAAAATTGACATGTTTTATATTTCATATTATATTAAATATAAAAATGTTTAATAATATTTATCATTAAGTACATAAATATATTTTATAATAAATATATATTTTAATATATAAACGTATGTTTGCTTTTCCTTGAGCAAAGGGGTTGCCTTATGTTATCTCATAGAATTACCTACAGAGATTGGTTAGAATTCAATGTGTCTTTAATATTCCAAATTTAATGTATCTTGATTCTATGGAATAATATTAAGTGAGTGCCACACCATTATCTAACTTCTTGTTTATGAACTTGGGCACAAAGAACCCTGATTGGTTACACTAGTGTTCAACCTGTGGACTTTCAGAAAGGTGAGGCTCCTACCTCCCTAACCATGTTCATCTTCTTCAGACTATTTTTAGGAAAAAAATGTTGCTATGTTTACACAAAACATCTCCTGATTCATGGACATCCTCTGGTCTATATACATATTTAAAGGTAAAATAGAATTAAGTAATATTTTTGCAAACCTATGAGTTAAATGTTATTGGATTGTTTTTTGTTTTCCATTTGAACAAATATATTTTGAGAATTCACCCTGATCTCTCTTTATTTTTATTTTTTTTGTGTGATAGTAGCAGATCTAACAAAAATCATCTGCAACGAAGACAATGCACTTAAGTGTGCCCTAGAGATGAAATTTTTCCTAAAGTTCTTATGCAAACAATATATGAGGTTTCACCATGATTAGGCAGTGAGTTCATTTAATTTCAGATGTTAAAAGTTTTACATTATGGTTGAAAAAGTTACTTTTATGTTTAAATTCTACTTTCAACTGAATTTTTACACTAATGATGGAAGGCTTATTGTCTAACTTAAAAAAATAACAACAATCTTACAAATTCATCATGTGGTAATAGTCGCTAACAGGTTTCAAATTATAGATTCTAAAAGTTTTCTTTTTCAATTATTTTTCTGTTTCTTTGCAGCAGTGCCTCTCATTGAATAGCTTAATTATTAAGAATACATGTGGTTTGGGTGCCTGGGTGGCCCAGTCAGTTAAGCATACAACCCTTGGTTTCAGCTCAGGTCAGGATCTCAGGTCTTGAGATGGAGCCCCCACTAGGCTCTGAGCTCAGTGTGGAGACTGCTTAAAACTCTCCCTCGTAGGCGCCTGGGTGGCTCAGCTGGTTAAGCGACTGCCTTCAGCTTAGGTCATGATCCTGGGGTCCCAGGATCCAGTGTGCTTCTCCCTCTGACCCTCCCCCATCTCGTGCTGTCTCTCACTCTCTCTCAATTAAATAAAATCTTTAAAAACAAAACAAAACCAAACCTCCCTCTCTTTCTCTACCCCAGCCCCCAGGCTCATGCACGTTGCTTTTCCTTCTATAAAATAAATGAATA
>NW_025413354.1:0-2326 GCF_002201575.2 Neomonachus schauinslandi
GAAAATTGAAGGAGAGATAAAAAGCTTCCAGGACAAACAAAAACTAAGGGAATTTGCAAACACAAAACCAGCCCTACAGGAAATCTTGAAAGGGGTCCTCTAAGCAAAGAGAGAGCCTAAAAGCAACATAGACCAGAAAGGAACACAGACAATATACGGTAACAGTCACCTTACAGGCAATACAATGGCACTAAATTCCTATCTTTCAATAGTTACCCTGATGTAAATGGGCTCGATGCCCCAATCAAAAGACACAGGCTATCAGACTGGATTAAAAAACAAGACCCATTGATATGCTGTCTGCAAGAGACACATTTTAGACCCAAAGGCATCCCCAGATTGAAAGTGAGGGGGTGGAAAACCATTTACCATGCTAATGGACACCAAAAGAAAGCTGGGGTGGCAAGCCTTATATCAGACAAATTAGATTTTAAACCAAAGACTGTAATAAGAGATGAGGAAGGACATTATAACCTACTTAAAGGGTCTATCCAACAAGAAGATCTAACAATTGTAAATATCTATGCCCCTAACATGGGAGCAGCCAATTATATAAGCCAATTAATAACAAAAGCAAAGAAACACATCGACAACAATACAATAATAGTGGGGGAACATTCCATCCCAAAGCAACAGAATACACATTCTTCTCTAGTGCCCATGGAACATTCTCCAGAATAGATCACATCCTAGGTCATAAATCAGGTCTCAACTGGTACCAAAAGATTGGGATCATTCCCGGCCTATTTTCAGACCACAATGCCTTGAAACTAGAACTCAATCACAAGAGGAAAGTCAGAAAGAACTGAAATACATGGAGACTAAAGAGCATCCTACTGAAGAACGAATGGGTCAACCAGGAAATTAAAGAAGAATTAAAAAAATACATGGAAACCAATGAAAATGAAAACACAACTGTTCAAAATCTTTGGGATGCAGCAAAGGCAGTCCTAAGAGGAAAGTATAGAGCCATACAAGCCTTTCTCAAGAAACAAGAAAAGTCTCAAGTACACAACCTAACTCTACACCTGAAGGAGCTGGAGAAAGAACAGCAAATAAAGCCTAAACCCAGCAGGAGAAGAGAAATAATAAAGATGAGAGCAGAAATCAATGAAATAGAAACTAAAAGAACAGTAGAACAGATCAACGAAACTAGGAGCTGGTTCTTTGAAAGAATTAACAAGATTGATAAACCCCTGGCCAGACTTATCAAAAAGAGAAGAGAAATGACCCAAATCAACAAAATCATGAATGAAAGAGGAGAGATCACAACCAACACCAAAGAAATACAAAGAATTATAAGAACATATTATGAGCAACTTTATGCCAGCAAATTCGATAACCTGGGAGAAATGGATGCATTCCTAGAGATGTCCCAACTACCAAAACTGAACCAGGATGAAATAGAAAACCTGAACAGACCTATAACCACTAAGGAAATTGAAGCAGTCATCAAAAATCTCCCAAAACACAAAAGCCCAGGGCCAGATGGCTTCCCAGGGGAATTCTACCAAACATTTCAAGAAGAATGAATACCTATTCTTCTGAAACTGTTCCAAAAAATAGAAATGGAAGGAAAACTTCCAAACTCATTTTATGAGGCCAGCATTACCTTAATCCCAAAACCAGACAAAGACCCCATCAAAAAGGAGAATTACAGACCAATATCCCTGATGAACGTGGATGCAAAAATTCTCACCCAAATACTAGCCAATAGGATCCAACAGTACATTAAAAGGATTATTCACCATGACCAAGTGGGATTTATCCCTGGGCTGCAATGTTGGTTCAACATCCGCAAATCAATCAATGTGATACAATACATTAACAAAAGAAAGAACAAGAATCATATGATCCTCTCAATAGATGCAGAAAAAGCATTTGACAAAGTACAGCATCCTTTCTTGATCAAAACTCTTCAGAGTATAGGAATAGAGGGTACATACCTCAATATCATAAAAGCCATCTATGAAAAACCTACAGCGAATATCATTCTCAATGGGGAAAAACTGAGAGCTTTCCCCCTAAGGTCAGGAATGCGGCAGGGATGTCCACTATCACCACTGCTATTCAACATAGTATTGGAAGTCCTAGCCACAGCAATCAGACAACAAAAAGAAATCAAAGGCATCCAAATTGGCAAGGAAGAAGTCAAACTCTCACTCTTTGCAGATGATATGATACTTTATGTGGAAAACCCAAAAGACTCCACCCCAAAACTGCTAGAACTCATACAGGAATTCAGTCAAGTGACAGGATATAAAATCAATGCACAGAAATCAGTGGCATTCCTATACACCAACAACAAGACAGAAGAAAGAGAAAT
>NW_025413355.1:0-2326 GCF_002201575.2 Neomonachus schauinslandi
TTTGTGTTGTAGTTTAATACCCCTCTGTTTATCTGTTTTGTTTTTAAATTTCACATGTGAGTGACACCATATGGTATTTGCCTTTTTCTGACTGACATAATTTCATTAGCATAACACACTCATGTTCTGTTGACTTCATCGGAAATGGCAAGATTTCATTCCTTTGGTGAATGTGTTATGTAACATCTGTGCATATTTATCAGTTGATAGACATTTGGTCTCTTTCCATAATGTCACTATTGTTGATAATACTACCATAAACATGGGGATGCATGTGCCCTTAGGAATAAGTATTTTTGTGTCCTTCAGCTAAATACCTAGCAGTACAATTGTTGTGTCATTGGGTAGTTCAATTTTTAACTTTTTGCAGTAACTCCATACTGTTTTCCAGAGTAGCTGCGCCAGTTTGCATTCCCACAAAGAGTGTCAGGGCTTCCTCTAGCTCCACATCATCGCCAACATCTGTTGTTTCCTGTTTTGTTAATTTTAGCCATTCTGACAGTTGTGAGGGGGCATCGCATCTTGATTTTGACTTGCATTTACATGAAGTTGAATGCTGTTGTGAGTATTTTCATCTGTCTGTTAGCTCTCTGTATGTTTTCTGCTTGACAACAGGCTGAGGTAGAATCCTCTGAGCAGGAGCCCTACAACCCAGCCAAGCACTGGGCACAAGAATCCTCTGGACACCAGGCTGAACAGAAGCACCCTGAGATCATGAGGACACCATCCCTGCCAACCACAGGGTAATCAGGTCCCCAGAACACCAGGAGCACTTAGGCTAGGAGCTCTCCAACACAGTCTGGCATGGCTAAATGAATCACCTGGACCATAGACTGCAAAGGAGCCCACAGAAGAAAAGCTATCCAACCCAGAAGAGCATAAGGCAATCAGGTTCTGAAACACAGGATTTTGAGGCACCGTCTGACCAAAACCCCTCCAACCAGACCTGTCAGTGGAAGAATGTATTATCTGGACAGTGGGCCCAGCAGGAGCCTTAAGTCCAAAAGCCCTCCAACCCAACTCAGCACCAGGGAAAGGAGCCACCTGGAACCTGGGACAAAGAAGGGGAGTCTTCTACTGCAACAAAGTCCCCAGAACACCAGCCCCAGTAGATGCCCTGTGACCATGACACCACCAACCCAGTTGCACACTGGGCAAAGGAGTTCCCTGGACATTGGGTTGAGGGGGAGTCCTCTATCTGGGAGCTCTTCAGCCCAAGAAAGCAGAGGGCAATTGAGTCCTCACAACACTGGGCCAAACAGGACCTGTGTCAGACAGTCCTTCCAGATCACAGGTGGACAAGGAGTAGGCCTGGTCTCTGACATTCAGGGGTTCCCTGGGACATTTGTGTGGGAGGGTGCCTTGTCCTCTGACTCCCTGCCTACCTGTCTGTCCCCAGGACCATCTCCTCCATCCTGGGCACATGGTTGGACCAATATCCCCAGGACTTTTTCCAGCGCCCAGAATTTCCCTGCCTGAACGTGCTGCTCACGTACATGGGCCTCCATATGCCAGGCTCGGACCTGATGTCTCTTTATTTTTATTTCTTTTTGTGATGGTAGCAGATCTAACAAAAATCATCTGCAACAAAGACAATGCACTTAAGTGTGCCCTAGAGATGAAATTTTCCCTAAAGTTCTTATGCAAACAATATATGAGGTTTCACCTGATAGGCAGTGAGCTCATTTAAGATGTTAAAAGTCTTACATTATGGTTGAAAAAGTTACTTTTATGTTTAAATGCTACTTTTAACTGAATTTTTACACTAATGATGGAAGGCTTATTGTCTAACTTAAAAAAATAACAACAATCTTACTAATTCATAATGTGATGAGTCGCTTAACACGTTTCAAATTATAGATTCTAAAAGTTTTCTTTTTCAATTTATTGTTCTGTTTCTTTGCAGCAGTGCCACTCATTGAATAGCTTAATTATTAAGAATACATGTGGTTTGGGCGCCTGGGTGGCCCAGTCGGTTAAGCATACAACCCTTGGTTTCAGCTCAGGTCAGGATCTCAGGTCTTGAGATGGAGCCCCCACTAGGCTCTGAGCTCAGTGTGGAGACTGCTTAAAACTCTCCCTCGCAGGCGCCTGGGTGGCTCAGCTGGTTAAGTGACTGCCTTCAGCTCAGGTCATGATCCCGGGGTCCCAGGATCCAGTGTGCTTCTCCCTCTGACCCTCCCCCATCTCGTGCTGTCTCTCACTCTCTCTCAATTAAATAAAATCTTTAAAAACAAAACAAAACAAAACAAAACCTCCCTCTCTTTCTCTACCCCAGCCCCCAGGCTCATGCACGTTGCTTTTCCTTCTATAAAATAAATGAATA
>NW_025413356.1:0-2323 GCF_002201575.2 Neomonachus schauinslandi
GTATATATGTATCAGCTTGGACTTGTTTTTCAGTTTCTCCAGTATATTATCAAAAAAAGTTGAAGCTCAAGAAGTGGTTTAAATAAACTTTCTGCTAGCTTTCCTTATCATGAGGGAAAAAGAGGTAGGACATGTGGAGAAGGGAATCCGAGGTGATATTTGGGAAGACAGACAGTGGGGGAGGGAGCCTCCATCAGCCGCTTCTGGCAAGTGATAGAGCAGCCGAGCACAAAATTGGAAATTTGAGAAGTCGGCTCCACTGAGGGACGTTGCTCCAGTGGCTAAGCAGGGGGTGGAACCCTCGTGGGACAGTGTGGTCTCAAGACCCTCGGAGTCACAGAAAGACCGGTGGTGCCTGAGTGTGGCCAAGCTCCCAGGTAGTGGAGCGGGGAAGCCGGCTGCAGAGACAGAGCCGAGGAGTCAGCTCTCAGCTCAGGGTTGCCATAAACTGTGATCCAGGGCACAGTCAGGCCACTGCTCCTCCAGCAGGGACCCAACAAGTGGCAGATCCGGGGAGACTCCCCTTCCTCCCCTGGGAGGAACAGCACAGGAGCCACTGCAGGAATCTGCTGGGTTCGGAGACTCCACACGGGATCGTGTGCCAGAGATAGAAACGCTCCGTCACAGGCCAAGTGATCACGGGGTGCAGCCAGAGACTGGGGAGATGGGAGTGATTGACTGCTTTTCTCTGGGGGCTCACTGAGGAGTGGGGCCACGAGTTCTCGGCTCCTCCGGGATGGAGATTGGGAGGCTGCCATTTTCACTCTCTGTCTCCAAAGCTGTATAGAAAGCTTGCAGGGAACAAAATCTCCTGAGAGCAAACCCGAGTAGATTACTTAGCGCTGCCCCCAGCAAGGGCAGAGTAATTACTCCTCGAGAAAAGACATTTGAGAACCTCGTCAACAGGACCCTTCACCAAAAGATCAGCAAGAACAGCCAGCCACGGGCACCTGGTGGCTCAGTTGTTAGGTGTCTGCCTTCGGCTCAGGTCATGATCCCAGGGTCCCACATCAGGTTCTCTGCTCCTCCGGAAGCCTGCTTCTCCCTCTCCCACTCCGCCTGCTTGTGTTCCCTCTCCACTGTTTCTCTCTCTGTCAAATAAATAAATAAAATCTTAAAAAAAAAAAAATCAGCCAGCCATGACCAAGTTTACCAATCAATGAGAATGGCAGATCTCCAGCACTAGGGGAATACAGCACATGGATTTCATGGCTTTTTTCCCCATGATTCTTTGGTCTTTCAAAGTGAATATTTTTGATTTTCTTTTTTTCTTTTGCTTTTTTTTTTAAATTTTTCTTTTTCCCTTTTTCAACGAACAACTTATCATTCCCTTTTGAAGAAAAGAAATTATTTTTCATTTAAGAGTCATACTCTATCCTTTCATAGTAGTTTAACGTTATTTTTGGTATATATGTATATATGTTGTTCTCTCTAAAATTTTGGGATACAGTTGCTTGTAACAGACCAAAATATACCCTAAATCTCTAGTGTATGGCTGTGTTCTAGTCTCCTGCCTGATCACATTCTCGCCCTCCTTTTTTTCTTTATTCTCCTTCTTTTTTTCTCAAACAACTTCTTATCAATTCTTTTATAATTTTCATCTTTCCAGTCATATTCCATCCCTTCATCATATTTAACCTTATTTTTGTACATATGTAAGTTTTTCTTTCTTTAAACTTTTGGGAGGCAGTTTCTTCTAACAGACCAAAATACACCCAAAATCTAGTGCGTGGCACTGATCTATGAACCAGCCTGATCATATTTGATCATATCCTGTTTTTTTTTAATCTTTTTCTTTTTTTTTTCTTTTTTTCTTTCCCTTTCTTTTCCCCCAGTTTCAGGGCTTTTCTGATTTGTTTAGTGTATATGTTTCTGGGGTCATTGTTACCTTCTTAGCATTTTGTTCTCTCATTCATGTATTGTACTCTGCACCAAATGACAAGATGAAAAAAATCACCTACTCAATACAGACATTAGTACGATGTTGGACCTACAGTTCAGAATCATGATTTTAAAGATACTAGCTGGGCTTGAGAAAAAGCATGGGAGATATTAGAGAAATCCTTTCTGGAGAAATAAAAGAACTAAAATCTAACCCAGTTGAAATCAAAAAGGCTATTAATGAGGTGCAAGCAAAAATGGAGCTCTGACTGCTAGGATAAATGAGGCGGAAGAAAAAATTAGTGATATAGAAGACCAAATGTTGGAAAATAAAGAAGCTGAGAAAAAGAGAGATAAACAACTACTGGATCACGAGGGCAGAATTCGAGAGATAAGTGACACCATAAGACGAAACAATATTAGAATAATTGGGATCCCAGAA
>NW_025413357.1:0-2323 GCF_002201575.2 Neomonachus schauinslandi
GTGAGCCTAGGCTGTGTTGTGCATAGAAGGCATGTGACTGTACAAACACCTTGTACCCCGAGTGCCAGCTCCTGGAACCAGCATCTGCAAACCCTTGCGCTGTTCCAGATCCCTGGGAACCCTGCACTGAGCAGCCCTGCATGTGCAGGGCACACTCCTTCAGCAGGTCTTGGGCAGCTGGGGCCTGGCCCCAAGCAACTGCCCAGTATGCTTGGTAGCGGGAGCCCAGCCCCAGAATCTTTGTGAGGTAGCAGTTTTATTTTTTTATTTTTTCAGTTTAATCAATTGCTAAATTGAAGTATCATTGATACACATTATCTTCTAGTTTGAGGTGGATCAACATCAGAGTGATCCAGTAGTTTTATACATTATGAAATGATCCTTAGGGTAAGTCTAATTAACATCCGTCATTTTACAAAGTGACTGGAATTATATTGACCATATTCCCTATGTGTATATTCCATCCCCATGGCCTGTTTATTTTATAACTCGAAGTTTGTACTGCTTAATCCCTCACCTGTATCATCTGCCCCTGACCCCTTCTTCCCCCTCTGGTAACCAACAGCTTGCTTCCTGCCTCTATGAGTCTGGTTCTGTTTTGTTTTGTTTCACTGTTTTGTATTTTAGATTCCACATGTAAGTGAAATCCTAGTAGATTTATTTTTCTGTGATTCATTTCACTTAGCATAATACTCTTAGGTCCACTCAAGTTGTTGCAAATGTTAAGATTGCATTCATTTTTCCGGCTGAATTATATTCCTTATGTATACATACCTCATCTTCTTTATACATTTATCAACAGCCACTTAGGGTTGCATCAGTATCTTGGTCCTTGTAAATAATGCTGCCAGAAACACAAGGTGTGTATATCTTTCCGGATGGGTGTTTTTTTGTTTTCTTCATGTATATACCCAGAAGTGGATTTGCTGGGTCATACAGTATTTCTATGTTTCATTTTTTGAGGACCTTCCATAGTGGCTCCACCAATGCACATTCCCAGCAAGAGTGCACGAGGGTTCCATTTTCTCCACATCCTCGCCAACACTTGTTATTTTTTGTCTTTTAGGTAATAGCCACTCTGACAGGTAGGAAGTCATATCTCATTGTGGTTTTGATACCTGAGGATCAGTGATGTTGAACAGCTTTTCGGAAGCCTGTTGGTCACCTGTGTTTTCTTTGGAAAAGAGTCGATTCAAGTCTTCTACCCGTGTTAAATCAGGTTATTTGTGGTTTTGGCATGAAGTTGTATAAGTTCGTTACATATGCTCAGTATTAACTCTCACTGGATGTACCTTTTGCATATGTTTTCTCCCATTCACTGGGTTGCCTTTTCCTTATGTTGTAGGTTTCCTTTGTTTTGCAAAAGCTGTTCAGTTTGCTATTAAGGCACTTGTTTATTTTAGCTTCTGTGGCCCTTGCCTGAGGGGACTGGTCCAAAAAGTATATCGCTAAGACCAATGTCAGAGAGCTTCCTGACTATGTTTTCTTCTAGGAGTGTTATGGTTTCAGTCTTAACAGTCAAGTTTGTCATTGATTTTGAGTTTATTTTTGTGTATGCTGGAAGACAGTAGTCCAGTTTCATTCTTATGCATGTCCGGTCTTTCCAGCACCCTTTATTGAAGACACTGTCCTTCCCCCCTTGTATGGACTTGCCTCTTTGGCATCAGTTGATGGCCCTTTATATGCATGGCTTCTTCTGGGCTCTCTGTTCGATTCCATTCACCTGTATGTCTGAGTGCCCTACTGTTTTGATTATTAGAGTTTTGTAGTAGAGTTTGAAATCAGGCAATGTGATACCTCTGTGGAGGCTGCAGTTTTCACTGGCCAGAGTGAGAACCCATTTGGACCCACTCTGGATGGGGTCCCGGGCCTGACCAACAGTAAAGGCTCCCCAGTGTGTCTTGCTGGAATATGCCCTACCCAGCCTGTCTGGCTCTGTCCTGGCAAGAGTGGTTTCTCTATCTCTGCCCTCAAGGGAAAACTGTGTAATTAGAGTTTGGAATGAGGCAGGTGGCCTTGTGACCCCAGAAGCCTGCTCCGGTGACCAGCCTCTCCCGTTTCTTGCCCTGTTGATGCACAGCGTGTGCATGCGCAGTAAGAACCCCATCAGCCAGGCTTGGGCAGGCCTAGGTAGCTCAGGCTGCCTCCCAACCACCTGCATACCTTCCAGGGTAGAGGGAGTCAACCCCCCACATTTTTTGGAAGCAGCTTTTAAGTGGTGACAGTCAGCCTGATGCGGTCCAAGGCTTCCCACACTCAGTAATCCCAGGTTTCTTATATGGGGCCGGGGCTGCTTTTGTCAGTTGCCTGCTCCATCCTGGCA
>NW_025413358.1:0-2321 GCF_002201575.2 Neomonachus schauinslandi
TTCTGCATCAATTGAGAGGACCATGTGGTTCTTGTCTCTTCTCTTATTAATGTGTTCTATCACATTGATTGATTTGAGAATGTTGAACCACCCTTGCATCCCAGGGATAAATCCCACCTGGTCGTGATGGATAATCCTTTTAATGTACTGTTGATCCTATTGGCTACGATCTTGTTGAGAATTTTGGCATCCAAATTCATCAGGGATATTGGCCTGTAATTCTCCTTTTAGATGAGGTCTTTGCCTGACTTGGGGATCAAGGTAATGCTGGCCTCACAGAATGAGTTTGGAAGTTTTCCTTCTGTTTCTATTTTTTGAAGCAGCTTCAGTAGAATATGTGTTATCTCTTCTTTAAATGTTTAGTAGAATTCCCCTGGGAATCTATCAGGCCCTGGACTCTTGTTTTTTGGGAGGTTTTTGATCACTGCTTCAATTTTGTCACTGGTTATTGGCCTATTCAGGTTGTCAATTTCTTCCTGTTTCAGTCTTGGCAGTTTATAGGTTTCCAGGAAGGCATCCATTTCTTCCAGGTTGCTTAATTTATTGCCATACAGTTGTTGATAATAATTGTTTCTATTTCCTTGGTGTTAGTCGTGATCTTTCCCCCTTCATTCATAATTTTATTAATTTGGGTCCTTTTCCTTTCCTTTTGGATAAGTCTGGCCAGTGATTTATCGACTCATTAATTCTTTCATAGAACCAGCTTCTAGCTTCGTTGATCTGATCTACTGTATTTCTGGTTTCTAATTCATTGATCTCTGCTCTGACCTTAATTATTTCTCTTCTCCTGCTTGGCTTAGGCTTTATTTATTGTTCTTTCTCCAGCTCTTTAAGGTGTAAAGTTAATTTGTGTATTCGGGATTTTTCAATTTTTTTGAGTGAGGCTTGGATGGCTATGTATTTCCCCCTTAGGATCGCCTCTGCAGTATGCCATAGGGTTTCGACCGATGTCTTTTCGTTCTCATTGGTTTCCATGAATTGTTTGAGTTCTTCAGTGTCCTGGTTGATCCAATCATTCTTAAGCCAGATGGTCTTTAGCTTCCAAGTGTTTGAATTTCTTCCAAATTTTTTCTTGTGATTGAATTCCAGTTTCAAAGCATTTGTGGTCTGAGAATATGCAGGGGGTAATCTCAGTCTTTTGGTATCAGTTGAGACCTGATTTGTGACCCAGGGTGTGGTCTATTCTGGATAAAGTTCCATGTGTGCTCAAGAATGAGTATTCTGTTGTTTTAGGGTGGAATGTTCTGTAAATATCTATGAGGTCCATCTGGTCCAATGTATCATTCAAAGCTCTTGTTTCCTTGTTGATTTTCTGCTTAGATGATCTGTCCATTGCTGAGAGTGGAGTATTGAAGTGTCCTACAATTAACGTATTGTTATAATATGACTCTTTATTTTGGTTAACAGTTGGCTTCTATAGTTGGCTGCTCCCATGTTGGGGGTGTAGATATTTACAATTGTTAGATCTTCTTGTTGGATAGACCCTTTAAGAATGATATAGTGTCCTTCTGTGTCTCTAATTACAGACTTTAGTTTAAAATCTAATTTGTCTGATACGAGAATTGTTACCCCAGCTTTCTTTTGAGGTCTGCTGGCATGAAAAATGGTTCTCTGTCCCCTCACTTTCAGTCTGGATGTATCTTTAGGTTCAAAATGAGTCTCTTGTAGACAGCATATGGATGGTCATGTCTTTTTATCCAATCTGCAACCCTGTGCCATTTCACGGGAGCATTTAGGGCATTCATGTTGAGAGTGATTATTGAAAGATAGGATTTTATTGTCATCATGTCGCCTGTGAAGACCTTGTTTCTATAGATTGTCTCTGTAAATTTCTGGTCTGTATTAGTCTTGGCGTCTTTCTTCTTTTATAGAACCCTCCTTAATATTTCTTGCAGGGCCTGCTTGGTGGTCACATATTCTTTCAGTTTCTGCCGGTCTTGGAAGCTCCTTGTCTCTACAGCCATTCTGAATGACAGCCTGCTGGAGAAAGTATCCTTGGCTGCATGTTCTTCTCGATTAGTACCCTGAATATGTCTTGCCAGCCCTTTCTGGCTTGCCAGGTCTCTGTGGACAGGTCTGACGTTACTCTGACGTTACACTGATGTTCCTCCCTCTGTACGTAAGAAATCTCTTTCCCCTAGCCGCTTTCAAGATTGTTTCCTTGGATCTAAGATTTGTAAATTGTACAAGTATATGTCGGGCAGTCGTTTTATTCTCATTGATCTTGGGAGGGGTCCTCTCTGCCTCTTGGACACGAATGCTTGTTTCCTTCCCCAGATTAGGGAAATTCTCATCTATGATTTGCTCAAATATATTTTCTA
>NW_025413359.1:0-2320 GCF_002201575.2 Neomonachus schauinslandi
TGAGGGTCCATTTCTGGGCTCTCTATTCTGTTCCATTGATCTATGTGCCTGTTTTTGTGCCAGTACCATGCTGTCTTAATGATGACAGCTTTGTAATAGAGCTGGAAGTCCGGAATTGTGATGCCGCCGGCTTTGCTTTTCTTTTTCAACATTCCTCTGGCTATGCGGGGTCTTTTCTGGTTTCATACAAATTTTAGGATTATTTGTTCCATTTCTTTGAAAAAAGTGGATGGTATTTTGATGGGGATTGCATTGAATGTGTAGATTGCTCTAGGTAGCATTGACATCTTCACAATATTTGTTCTTCCAATCCATGAGCATGGAACGTTTTTCCATTTCTTTGTGTCTTCCTCAATTTCTTTCATGAGTATTTTATAGTTTTCTGAGTATAGATCCTTTGTCTCTTTGGTTAGATTTATTCCTAGGTATCTTATGGTTTTGGGTGCAATTGTAAATGGGATCGACTCCTTAATTTCTCTTTCTTCTGTCTTGTTGTTGGTGTACAGGAATGCCACTGACTTCTGTGCATTGATTTTATATCCTGCCACTTTACTGAATTCCTGTATGAGTTCTAGCAGTTTTGGGGTGGAGTCTTTTGGGTTTTCCACATAAAGTATCATATCATCTGCAAAGAGTGAGAGTTTGACTTCTTCCTTGCCAATTTGGATGCCTTTGATTTCTTTTTGTTGTCTGATTGCTGTGGCTAGGACTTCCAATACTATGTTGAATAGCAGTGGTGATAGTGGACATCCCTGCCGCGTTCCTGACCTTAGGGGGAAAGCTCTCAGTTTTTCCCCATTGAGAATGATATTCGCTGTAGGTTTTTCATAGATGGCTTTTATGATATTGAGGTATGTACCCTCGATCCCTATACTCTGAAGAGTTTTGATCAAGAAAGGATGCTGTACTTTGTCAAAAGCTTTTTCTGCATCTATTGAGAGGATCATATGATTCTTGTTCTTTCTTTTGTTAATGTATTGTATCACATTGATTGATTTGCGGATGTTGAACCAACCTTGCAGCCCAGGGATAAATCCCACTTGGTCGTGGTGAATAATCCTTTTAATGTACTGTTGGATCCTATTGGCTAGTATTTTGGTGAGAATTTTTGCATCCATGTTCATCAGGGATATTGGTCTGTAATTCTCCTTTTTGATGGGGTCTTTGTCTGGTTTTGGGATCAAGGTAATGCTGGCCTCATAAAATGAGTTTGGAAGTTTTCCTTCCATTTCTATTTTTTGGAACAGTTTCAGAAGAATAGGGATTAATTCTTCTTGAAATGTTTGGTAGAACTCCCCCGGGAAGCCATCTGGCCCTGGGCTTTTGTTTGTTGGGAGATTTTTGATGACTGCTTCAATTTCCTTAGTGGGTATAGGTCTGTTCAGGTTTTCTATTTCATCCTGGTTCAGTTTTGGTAGTTGGTACATCTCTAGGAATGCATCCATTTCTTCCAGGTTATTTAATTTGCCAGGTTATTTAATTTAGTTGCTCATAATATGTTCTTATAATTGTTTGTATTTCTTTGGTGTTGGTTGTGATCTCTCCTCTTTCATTCATGATTTTATTGATTTGGGTCATTTCTCTTCTCTTTTTGATAAGTCTGGCCAGGGGTTTATCAATCTTGTTAATTCTTTCAAAGAACCAGCTCCTAGTTTCGTTGATCTGTTCTACTGTTCTTTTAGTTTCTATTTCATTGATTTCTGCTCTGATCTTTATTATTTCTCTTCTCATGCTGGGTTTAGGCTTTATTTGCTGTTCTTTCTCCAGCTCCTTTAGGTGTAGGGTTAGGTTGTGTACTTGAGACCTTTCTTGCTTCTTGAGAAAGGCTTGTATTGCTATATACTTTCCTCTCAGGACTGCCTTTGCTGCATCCCAAAGATTTTGAATAGTTGTGTTTTCATTTTCATTGGTTTCCATGTATTTTTTTAATTCTTCTTTAATTTCCTGGTTGACCCATTCGTTCTTCAGTAGGATGCTCTTTAGCCTCCATGTATTTGAGTTCTTTCTGACTTTTGTCTTGTGATTGAGCTCTAGTTTAAAAGCATTATGGTCTGAAAATAGGCAGGGAATGATTCCAATCTTTTGGTACTGGTTGAGACCTGATTTTTGACCTAGGATGTGATCGATTCTGGAGAATGTTCCATGGGCACTAGAGAAGAATGTGTATTCCGTTGCTTTGGGGTGGAATGTTCTGAATATGTCTGTAAAGTCCATTTGGTCCAGTGTGTCATTTAAAGTCTTTATTTCCTTGTTGATCTTTTGCTTAGACGATCTGTCCATTTCAGTGAGGGGGGTGTTAAAGTCCCCCACTATTATTGTA
>NW_025413360.1:0-2320 GCF_002201575.2 Neomonachus schauinslandi
TACAATAATAGTGGGGGACTTTAACACCCCCCTCACTGAAATGGACAGATCGTCTAAGCAAAAGATCAACAAGGAAATAAAGACTTTAAATGACACACTGGACCAAATGGACTTTACAGACATATTCAGAACATTCCACCCCAAAGCAACGGAATACACATTCTTCTCTAGTGCCCATGGAACATTCTCCAGAATCGATCACATCCTAGGTCAAAAATCAGGTCTCAACCAGTACCAAAAGATTGGAATCATTCCCTGCCTATTTTCAGACCATAATGCTTTTAAACTAGAGCTCAATCACAAGACAAAAGTCAGAAAGAACTCAAATACATGGAGGCTAAAGAGCATCCTACTGAAGAACGAATGGGTCAACCAGGAAATTAAAGAAGAATTAAAAAAATACATGGAAACCAATGAAAATGAAAACACAACTATTCAAAATCTTTGGGATGCAGCAAAGGCAGTCCTGAGAGGAAAGTATATAGCAATACAAGCCTTTCTCAAGAAGCAAGAAAGGTCTCAAGTACACAACCTAACCCTACACCTAAAGGAGCTGGAGAAAGAACAGCAAATAAAGCCTAAACCCAGCATGAGAAGAGAAATAATAAAGATCAGAGCAGAAATCAATGAAATAGAAACTAAAAGAACAGTAGAACAGATCAACGAAACTAGGAGCTGGTTCTTTGAAAGAATTAACAAGATTGATAAACCCCTGGCCAGACTTATCAAAAAGAGAAGAGAAATGACCCAAATCAATAAAATCATGAATGAAAGAGGAGAGATCACAACCAACACCAAAGAAATACAAACAATTATAAGAACATATTATGAGCAACTAAATTAAATAACCTGGCAAATTAAATAACCTGGAAGAAATGGATGCATTCCTAGAGATGTACCAACTACCAAAACTGAACCAGGATGAAATAGAAAACCTGAACAGACCTATACCCACTAAGGAAATTGAAGCAGTCATCAAAAATCTCCCAACAAACAAAAGCCCAGGGCCAGATGGCTTCCCGGGGGAGTTCTACCAAACATTTCAAGAAGAATTAATCCCTATTCTTCTGAAACTGTTCCAAAAAATAGAAATGGAAGGAAAACTTCCAAACTCATTTTATGAGGCCAGCATTACCTTGATCCCAAAACCAGACAAAGACCCCATCAAAAAGGAGAATTACAGACCAATATCCCTGATGAACATGGATGCAAAAATTCTCACCAAAATACTAGCCAATAGGATCCAACAGTACATTAAAAGGATTATTCACCACGACCAAGTGGGATTTATCCCTGGGCTGCAAGGTTGGTTCAACATCCGCAAATCAATCAATGTGATACAATACATTAACAAAAGAAAGAACAAGAATCATATGATCCTCTCAATAGATGCAGAAAAAGCTTTTGACAAAGTACAGCATCCTTTCTTGATCAAAACTCTTCAGAGTATAGGGATCGAGGGTACATACCTCAATATCATAAAAGCCATCTATGAAAAACCTACAGCGAATATCATTCTCAATGGGGAAAAACTGAGAGCTTTCCCCCTAAGGTCAGGAACGCGGCAGGGATGTCCACTATCACCACTGCTATTCAACATAGTATTGGAAGTCCTAGCCACAGCAATCAGACAACAAAAAGAAATCAAAGGCATCCAAATTGGCAAGGAAGAAGTCAAACTCTCACTCTTTGCAGATGATATGATACTTTATGTGGAAAACCCAAAAGACTCCACCCCAAAACTGCTAGAACTCATACAGGAATTCAGTAAAGTGGCAGGATATAAAATCAATGCACAGAAGTCAGTGGCATTCCTGTACACCAACAACAAGACAGAAGAAAGAGAAATTAAGGAGTCGATCCCATTTACAATTGCACCCAAAACCATAAGATACCTAGGAATAAATCTAACCAAAGAGACAAAGGATCTATACTCAGAAAACTATAAAATACTCATGAAAGAAATTGAGGAAGACACAAAGAAATGGAAAAACGTTCCATGCTCATGGATTGGAAGAACAAATATTGTGAAGATGTCAATGCTACCTAGAGCAATCTACACATTCAATGCAATCCCCATCAAAATACCATCCACTTTTTTCAAAGAAATGGAACAAATAATCCTAAAATTTGTATGAAACCAGAAAAGACCCCGCATAGCCAGAGGAATGTTGAAAAAGAAAAGCAAAGCCGGCGGCATCACAATTCCGGACTTCCAGCTCTATTACAAAGCTGTCATCATTAAGACAGCATGGTACTGGCACAAAAACAGGCACATAGATCAATGGAACAGAATAGAGAGCCCAGAAATGGACCCTCA
>NW_025413361.1:0-2320 GCF_002201575.2 Neomonachus schauinslandi
TACAATAATAGTGGGGGACTTTAACACCCCCCTCACTGAAATGGACAGATCGTCTAAGCAAAAGATCAACAAGGAAATAAAGACTTTAAATGACACACTGGACCAAATGGACTTTACAGACATATTCAGAACATTCCACCCCAAAGCAACGGAATACACATTCTTCTCTAGTGCCCATGGAACATTCTCCAGAATCGATCACATCCTAGGTCAAAAATCAGGTCTCAACCAGTACCAAAAGATTGGAATCATTCCCTGCCTATTTTCAGACCATAATGCTTTTAAACTAGAGCTCAATCACAAGACAAAAGTCAGAAAGAACTCAAATACATGGAGGCTAAAGAGCATCCTACTGAAGAACGAATGGGTCAACCAGGAAATTAAAGAAGAATTAAAAAAATACATGGAAACCAATGAAAATGAAAACACAACTATTCAAAATCTTTGGGATGCAGCAAAGGCAGTCCTGAGAGGAAAGTATATAGCAATACAAGCCTTTCTCAAGAAGCAAGAAAGGTCTCAAGTACACAACCTAACCCTACACCTAAAGGAGCTGGAGAAAGAACAGCAAATAAAGCCTAAACCCAGCATGAGAAGAGAAATAATAAAGATCAGAGCAGAAATCAATGAAATAGAAACTAAAAGAACAGTAGAACAGATCAACGAAACTAGGAGCTGGTTCTTTGAAAGAATTAACAAGATTGATAAACCCCTGGCCAGACTTATCAAAAAGAGAAGAGAAATGACCCAAATCAATAAAATCATGAATGAAAGAGGAGAGATCACAACCAACACCAAAGAAATACAAACAATTATAAGAACATATTATGAGCAACTAAATTAAATAACCTGGCAAATTAAATAACCTGGAAGAAATGGATGCATTCCTAGAGATGTACCAACTACCAAAACTGAACCAGGATGAAATAGAAAACCTGAACAGACCTATACCCACTAAGGAAATTGAAGCAGTCATCAAAAATCTCCCAACAAACAAAAGCCCAGGGCCAGATGGCTTCCCGGGGGAGTTCTACCAAACATTTCAAGAAGAATTAATCCCTATTCTTCTGAAACTGTTCCAAAAAATAGAAATGGAAGGAAAACTTCCAAACTCATTTTATGAGGCCAGCATTACCTTGATCCCAAAACCAGACAAAGACCCCATCAAAAAGGAGAATTACAGACCAATATCCCTGATGAACATGGATGCAAAAATTCTCACCAAAATACTAGCCAATAGGATCCAACAGTACATTAAAAGGATTATTCACCACGACCAAGTGGGATTTATCCCTGGGCTGCAAGGTTGGTTCAACATCCGCAAATCAATCAATGTGATACAATACATTAACAAAAGAAAGAACAAGAATCATATGATCCTCTCAATAGATGCAGAAAAAGCTTTTGACAAAGTACAGCATCCTTTCTTGATCAAAACTCTTCAGAGTATAGGGATCGAGGGTACATACCTCAATATCATAAAAGCCATCTATGAAAAACCTACAGCGAATATCATTCTCAATGGGGAAAAACTGAGAGCTTTCCCCCTAAGGTCAGGAACGCGGCAGGGATGTCCACTATCACCACTGCTATTCAACATAGTATTGGAAGTCCTAGCCACAGCAATCAGACAACAAAAAGAAATCAAAGGCATCCAAATTGGCAAGGAAGAAGTCAAACTCTCACTCTTTGCAGATGATATGATACTTTATGTGGAAAACCCAAAAGACTCCACCCCAAAACTGCTAGAACTCATACAGGAATTCAGTAAAGTGGCAGGATATAAAATCAATGCACAGAAGTCAGTGGCATTCCTGTACACCAACAACAAGACAGAAGAAAGAGAAATTAAGGAGTCGATCCCATTTACAATTGCACCCAAAACCATAAGATACCTAGGAATAAATCTAACCAAAGAGACAAAGGATCTATACTCAGAAAACTATAAAATACTCATGAAAGAAATTGAGGAAGACACAAAGAAATGGAAAAACGTTCCATGCTCATGGATTGGAAGAACAAATATTGTGAAGATGTCAATGCTACCTAGAGCAATCTACACATTCAATGCAATCCCCATCAAAATACCATCCACTTTTTTCAAAGAAATGGAACAAATAATCCTAAAATTTGTATGAAACCAGAAAAGACCCCGCATAGCCAGAGGAATGTTGAAAAAGAAAAGCAAAGCCGGCGGCATCACAATTCCGGACTTCCAGCTCTATTACAAAGCTGTCATCATTAAGACAGCATGGTACTGGCACAAAAACAGGCACATAGATCAATGGAACAGAATAGAGAGCCCAGAAATGGACCCTCA
>NW_025413362.1:0-2320 GCF_002201575.2 Neomonachus schauinslandi
TACAATAATAGTGGGGGACTTTAACACCCCCCTCACTGAAATGGACAGATCGTCTAAGCAAAAGATCAACAAGGAAATAAAGACTTTAAATGACACACTGGACCAAATGGACTTTACAGACATATTCAGAACATTCCACCCCAAAGCAACGGAATACACATTCTTCTCTAGTGCCCATGGAACATTCTCCAGAATCGATCACATCCTAGGTCAAAAATCAGGTCTCAACCAGTACCAAAAGATTGGAATCATTCCCTGCCTATTTTCAGACCATAATGCTTTTAAACTAGAGCTCAATCACAAGACAAAAGTCAGAAAGAACTCAAATACATGGAGGCTAAAGAGCATCCTACTGAAGAACGAATGGGTCAACCAGGAAATTAAAGAAGAATTAAAAAAATACATGGAAACCAATGAAAATGAAAACACAACTATTCAAAATCTTTGGGATGCAGCAAAGGCAGTCCTGAGAGGAAAGTATATAGCAATACAAGCCTTTCTCAAGAAGCAAGAAAGGTCTCAAGTACACAACCTAACCCTACACCTAAAGGAGCTGGAGAAAGAACAGCAAATAAAGCCTAAACCCAGCATGAGAAGAGAAATAATAAAGATCAGAGCAGAAATCAATGAAATAGAAACTAAAAGAACAGTAGAACAGATCAACGAAACTAGGAGCTGGTTCTTTGAAAGAATTAACAAGATTGATAAACCCCTGGCCAGACTTATCAAAAAGAGAAGAGAAATGACCCAAATCAATAAAATCATGAATGAAAGAGGAGAGATCACAACCAACACCAAAGAAATACAAACAATTATAAGAACATATTATGAGCAACTAAATTAAATAACCTGGCAAATTAAATAACCTGGAAGAAATGGATGCATTCCTAGAGATGTACCAACTACCAAAACTGAACCAGGATGAAATAGAAAACCTGAACAGACCTATACCCACTAAGGAAATTGAAGCAGTCATCAAAAATCTCCCAACAAACAAAAGCCCAGGGCCAGATGGCTTCCCGGGGGAGTTCTACCAAACATTTCAAGAAGAATTAATCCCTATTCTTCTGAAACTGTTCCAAAAAATAGAAATGGAAGGAAAACTTCCAAACTCATTTTATGAGGCCAGCATTACCTTGATCCCAAAACCAGACAAAGACCCCATCAAAAAGGAGAATTACAGACCAATATCCCTGATGAACATGGATGCAAAAATTCTCACCAAAATACTAGCCAATAGGATCCAACAGTACATTAAAAGGATTATTCACCACGACCAAGTGGGATTTATCCCTGGGCTGCAAGGTTGGTTCAACATCCGCAAATCAATCAATGTGATACAATACATTAACAAAAGAAAGAACAAGAATCATATGATCCTCTCAATAGATGCAGAAAAAGCTTTTGACAAAGTACAGCATCCTTTCTTGATCAAAACTCTTCAGAGTATAGGGATCGAGGGTACATACCTCAATATCATAAAAGCCATCTATGAAAAACCTACAGCGAATATCATTCTCAATGGGGAAAAACTGAGAGCTTTCCCCCTAAGGTCAGGAACGCGGCAGGGATGTCCACTATCACCACTGCTATTCAACATAGTATTGGAAGTCCTAGCCACAGCAATCAGACAACAAAAAGAAATCAAAGGCATCCAAATTGGCAAGGAAGAAGTCAAACTCTCACTCTTTGCAGATGATATGATACTTTATGTGGAAAACCCAAAAGACTCCACCCCAAAACTGCTAGAACTCATACAGGAATTCAGTAAAGTGGCAGGATATAAAATCAATGCACAGAAGTCAGTGGCATTCCTGTACACCAACAACAAGACAGAAGAAAGAGAAATTAAGGAGTCGATCCCATTTACAATTGCACCCAAAACCATAAGATACCTAGGAATAAATCTAACCAAAGAGACAAAGGATCTATACTCAGAAAACTATAAAATACTCATGAAAGAAATTGAGGAAGACACAAAGAAATGGAAAAACGTTCCATGCTCATGGATTGGAAGAACAAATATTGTGAAGATGTCAATGCTACCTAGAGCAATCTACACATTCAATGCAATCCCCATCAAAATACCATCCACTTTTTTCAAAGAAATGGAACAAATAATCCTAAAATTTGTATGAAACCAGAAAAGACCCCGCATAGCCAGAGGAATGTTGAAAAAGAAAAGCAAAGCCGGCGGCATCACAATTCCGGACTTCCAGCTCTATTACAAAGCTGTCATCATTAAGACAGCATGGTACTGGCACAAAAACAGGCACATAGATCAATGGAACAGAATAGAGAGCCCAGAAATGGACCCTCA
>NW_025413363.1:0-2319 GCF_002201575.2 Neomonachus schauinslandi
TTGCTGTTTAGCACTTGCCTAAAACCAATCACTAAGGAAATATTTCTGGAATATTAAAGGGCAAATCTAGGTTTGAGAACTCCGGATCATGCACTGTTTTGGAAGATCTCCCTAAGGAAAAAAATAAAAACAAATACAAAAAGAATATTCACATAAGTCTTTGGAAAGAGTCTATGCAAGTGAGAGGCTTCAAATATTCAGTTTCTTTAGCTCCAAATCTGCCTGTGATTTCAGTTGAATAAGTTTTCATCGTGCTTATCAATTCATTGTTTTTATTTTCACTTGCTGCTTTGTTAGAATACTATTTTAAGTGTATTATGTTAGAAGTAAATTATTTATGATGGTTATGTGAAAATTAAATTTCAAATGTTGCCCATGGTATAAACACGGAGATATGTCCTTAGGAATCCATACATGGAGCTTGTGGTGGAAGTGACTTGTAGAGATGGAGGGGACCTGGGGAAACCTGGTTTACTCTGTCCAGATGGGAGAACAGGAACTTAATGTTTGCTTTATTTACTCAGAGGTTTACTCTGAACTTTCTATCGTGTCTCATCATAGCACCTAATACTGAGGGTGACTTTTAAGAATTAAATTATTTAATGCAGGTAAGTAACTTAACAGTGTTGCCTGACATACGACAAACAGTCAACAAGTATTAATTTTAATAATGGCTGTTGTTATTAGTATTTTTATTTGATTGTCATTCTATATAAACTGCACTACTCCAGTGTGGACATAAAACCTTTCAATATTTATCCACATCCAAGAGGAACCTAGTTTTATTAGACACTCAAAAGAAAACAAACATAAAAAAAAAAAAACCCAAACTATCCCGGTAGAGAATAAGTAAAAATTAACCCTGTAATAAAACCACTTATCTACCTATATGTGCAGCCCAACCCAACCACATGGTTGCTGAGCAGGCCTGAGCTCCTCCTAAGTAGAGGGCAGCCTCCCTGTCCTCAGTTAACCACCCCACACAGGGGAAATGGCTATTGTTCCACCACCAGGGAAATAATCTGTGTCACACACATGGGAGTTTGAACCCAAATGGTGAACTGAGAGGGATTTGAGATGTGTCTTTACCTCCTTTTCTACTCTTTGGTTCACATGAGAGAGGAAAGGAAACATAAAATATTGTCCTACAATACCTGATCCAATGTAAAAAGTTACTTTATGCAAACACATCACACACACACACACACAAAAGAATTGAATCTCCATGTCAGATAGTTAATATTTTGGCAGCTGTCAACTCAACATTGTATATATTCCATATTTATTTAGAGAAAAATGAATTACTACAATAGGGTAAATAAATATAGAGAAAGATGTTTATTAAGGTAGAAACATCATACTGTTATGGAGCAATTGCCTCTGGTGTCATATTTCCCCATTTCTCATTAAACCAAAAAGAACAAAACACACCAAACAAGAAGCTTACTTCAGCAGTTGAATAGAACCTTGTTCCTTGGAAATAATTTGTTCATATGTTGACTCCTATAGATAGGCTCCTCTCTGACATGACATCACTACCTACTTACATACCTCAGCAAATTAGCTTTTTCATCTATATTAAATAGTCTTTATTGTACACATAGTGATGAATACAATGTTCTCTCCACAATCAAATGATTATAATTGTATTATTATTTCTAGATATACTGCTGTTCTAGGTGCCTGCTCAGCTGTTCTGCATCTTTGCTTTAGTCTGCAGGAAGTGAAATTTATAAAAGTCAGGAGAAGCATAAATGCTGCTTCAGACACTAATAGCATGTTTAAGCACCAAGGAACATATGGTCATACATGAAAAAGTAAAGTAATAACATCATTGCACCATAAAATTCCAGGCAGAGATCAGCTTATAAATATAGGAAGAAGCCAGATGTGTGCATTTATTCAGTGACCTGTATTCATGTATCATCAGATTTTGCTAAGGAAAGTACATTGTCATGAGTTACCTGTCAACACGATAGGAATGATGGCACAATGTATCTCCACTCTTACAAGAAAAATCTTAGTTTTTTTTCTTAAAATTGATATTCCAATTTGAGAGGCAAATCTTGATTGCACCGAATCTATAATTCAGTTTAGTGATGTTCATGAATCTGGATAGTTCCCTTTCCCCAAAGCAAAGTTACCATTGCAAATGGCCTCAGGACACTTTGGGGAAAGCTAGCAAGAAGATTTTCACCATATGCATTTAGGTAGTGATTTATGGATCCTCCTCAAATATACCTACTACCCCTTTTATTCAAGAACATCTGAATCTTGAGTAACTTGTTCTAGCTCTGCAAATTACACAAAGTAAAAATT
>NW_025413364.1:0-1162 GCF_002201575.2 Neomonachus schauinslandi
GGTTATATACTCTCATATCCTGAATACTACTCTCTCTTTCTAGAATATAGTAGTTTAAATGCTTATTTAAAATATAAAGTATGTTGGCTAACTGAACATAATGAAAAATTAATAAAAAATAAACCAAAATAATTATAGAAATACTAATACTGCAATTTTAGAAACAATAAAAACAACAGTAATAATGGTTGTCCCTATGTAATGACTAAGTGCTAAGCTCTGTTCTGCGTGTGCATGTATGTACCTGCGTATGTGCATGCCTCTGTGTTATATACTGTGTTGTCTCTTAGTCTAGACAAAAACCTTTGATAAAAATTCATTTGATAAAAAAATTGATTTGATAAAAATTCATTTCAGATAAAATTTCATGTCTGATTGATGTGTTGTATAATAAGACAATATAAAATATTTCAAAGATACTGTCTTTGCATTGTATTTTCTTGTTTATCTCTTCAAATCATGGAAATTTTTCACTTATATTACTACTCTCAATATATTCATTTGGGTCAGTAGCATACCCATTCCTAGGGAAAGTCACACTATCATACATTTATGGTATGCATTTTTCATGTCACCTCCTTTAAATAAGCAATGATTTTATTCCATCCATATTTAGGGAAATCCATTGTTAGAACTCTGTCTCTTCTATGAAATTCCATTACAGTGAATTATCAGCAAAGACCATTTAACTGGAATCAATTGCACACCAACCATGTAAGTCTGGTATTTGAAGACAGTGCTTATAATAGCTATATCATTTTGGTCATTGATATCATACATTTTTAGAATACATCCCAAAATAAAAGTAGCATTATCTTTTAGTATAAATATAAGCATGTATATCAGATTTAATATTCCCAGGATTTCTACATTAAACACCTCAAGATAAATATTCTCAGGAAGTAATGATCTATTATTTTTGTCTTTCATCTTACAGTCAAAATTTTAATATAAAGATGTAATGTAGGAACATACAAATAACTGAATAGATGTGTAGTCTTACTAATTTTATTGAATAGTTTCCTTCTATTTAAATGTAATTTCCCTTCCGTTTAAATCTAAGGAGATATTCTGAATGTTTTATTCATGTACTGAGAGATGTGACAGAAAAATGAAAAGAATATTTTTCAAACTAGTTAAGTCAAATTAGTGCTGCATAATG
>NW_025413364.1:1262-2319 GCF_002201575.2 Neomonachus schauinslandi
CTGGGAGGCAAGTTTGGGATATGACTGTGTTTATAGCTAAAGACCTGGTATCTAATGATGACAGCATCTTCTATAATTAGTCTCCAAACTTCTAGAGGTTAGGATGGTGTAAACTGCATGTTACATCTCTTTACTTACATGTAGTATTATTAGACAGAGGATATTTAATGTCACATAGAGAGAAAGGGACTATAACTTTATAAGGGTAGCACAGATTTGGAAGATTTTACAGGATATGTAACATTTGTCTTCCCACTTTTAAACATAGTGTTAGGAAGCGCACCGTTAGAGTATACCTCTTTGGATTCAAGAACAGATTTCATTCAACATTCTGGATGGCCTAGAAGGTATCATTTCATCTATCATTCTAGCATCATGGAAGGATATTCCAGATGCCTGATTGACCAGTTAGGCAAAGATTCTTAAAAGATGGTTGTACACCTGGGTGGCTTAGTTGGTTAAGCACTGGACTCAATCTCAGCTCAGCTCTTGAACTTCAGGTGCCCCATGGAAGTGGAAAGAAAGTAGGAGAACCTAGAAGATGAAGTAGTTGTTGAATTTATTATGGAGTACTTCTAAAAGCTGAAGACAAAATGTAGACAAAATATTCTTTTTTTTTTAAAGATTTTATTTATTTATTTGAGACAGAGAGAATGAGATACAGAGAGCATGAGAGGGAGGAGGGTCAGAGGGAGAAGCAGACTCCCTGCCGAGCAGGGAGCCCGATGCGGGACTCGATCCCGGGACTCCAGGATCATGACCTGAGCCGAAGGCAGTCACTTAACCAACTGAGCCACCCAGGCGCCCTGTAGACAAAATATTCTTGTAGAGGCAGCACAAACTGTTTAAAAATGTAAATATAGTTGATATATTGTGGATAACTTTGGATATCAGAGTCCATAATCAAAAATACCTTGAACAAACATTTACTGAGAACCTACAATAGGCCAGGGACTACTATGTGATGGGGTTCTGCAGAAAATAGACATTACATATACTTTTGTTTTCTTTTTTTATTTTTTAAGATTTATTTATTTTAGAGAAAGAGAGACAGGGA
>NW_025413365.1:0-2315 GCF_002201575.2 Neomonachus schauinslandi
TGGACACCAAAAGAAAGCTGGGGTGGCAATCCTTATATCAGACAAATTAGATTTTAAACCAAAGACTGTAATAAGAGATGAAGAAGGACACTATATCCTACTTAAAGGGTCTATCCAACAAGAAGATCTAACAATTGTAAATATCTATGCCCCTAACATGGGAGCAGCCAATTGTATAAGGCAATTAATAACAAAAGCAAAGAAACACATCCACAACAATACAATAATAGTGGGGGACTTTAACACCCCCTCACTGAAATGGACAGATCATCTAAGCAAAAGATCAACAAGGAAATAAAGACTTTAAATGACACACTGGACCAAATGGACTTCACAGACATATTCAGAACATTCCATCCCAAAGCAACGAATACATTCTTGTAATGTAATGTAACAACAATACAAGAAGAATACATTCTTCTCTAGTGCCCAAGGAACATTCTTCAGAATCGATCACATCTTAGGTCACAAATCAGGTCTCAACCAGTATCAAAAGATTGGGATCATTCCCTGCCTATTTTCAGACCACAATGCTTTGAAACTAGAACTCAATCACAAGAGGATAGGCGGAAAGAACTCAAATCCATGGAGGCTAAAGAGCATTCTACTAAAGAATGAATGGGTCAACCAGGAAATTAAAGAAGAATTTAAAAAATTCATGGAAACCAATGAAAATGAACACACAACTGTTCAAAATCTTTGGGATGCAGCAAAGGCAGTCCTAAGAAGCAAGTATATAGCAAGACAAGCCTTTCTCAAGACAAAAGAAAGGTCTCAAATACACAACCTAACCCTACACCTAAAGGAGCTGGAGAAAGAACAGCAAATAAAGCCTAAGCCCAGCAGGAGAAGAGAAATAATAAAGAGCAGAGCAGAAATCAATGAAATAGAAACTAAAAGAACAGTGGAACAGATCAATGAAACTAGGAGCTGGTTCTTTGAAAGAATTAACAAGATTGATAAACCCCTGGCCAGACTTATCAAAAAGAAAAGAGAAATGACCCAAATCAACAAAATCATGAATGAAAGAGGAGAGATCACAACCAACACCAAAGAAATACAAACAATTCTAAGAACATATTATGAGCAACTCTATGCCAGCGAATTAGATAACCTGGAAGAAATGGATGCATTCCTAGAGATGTATCAACTACCAAAAGTGAACCAGGAAGAAATAGACAACCTGAACAGACCTATAACCACTAAGGAAATTGAAGCAGTCATCAAAAATCTCCCAAAAAACAAAAGCCCAGGGCCAGATGGCTTCCCAGGGGAATTCTACCAAACATTTCAAGAAGAATTAATACCTATTCTTCTGAAACTGTTCCAAAAAATAGAAATGGAAGGAAAACGTCCAAACTCGTTTTATGAGGCCAGGATTACCTTGATCCCCAAACCAGACAAAGACCCCATCAAAAAGGAGAATTACAGACTAATATCCTTGATGAACATGGATGCAAGAATTCTCACCAAAATACTAGCCAATAGGATCCAACAGTACATTAAAAGGATTATTCACCACGACCAAGTGGGATTTATCCCTGGGCTGCAAGGTTGGTTCAACATCCGCAAATCAATCAACGTGATACAATACATTAACAAAAGAAAGAACAAGAATCATATGATCCTCTCAATAGATGCAGAAAAAGCATTTGACAAAGTACAGCATCCTTTCTTGATCAAAACTCTTCAGAGTATAGGCATAGAGGGTACATACCTCAATATCATAAAAGCCATCTATGAAAAACCCACAGCAAATATCATTCTCAATGGGGAAAAACTGAGAGCTTTCCCCCTAAGGTCAGGAACACGGCAGGGATGTGCACTATCACCACTGCTATTCAACATAGTATTAGAAGTCCTAGCCACAGCAATCAGACAACAAAAAGAAATAAAAGGCATCCAAATCGGCAAAGAAGAAGTCAAACTCTCACTGTTTGCAGATGATATGATACTTTATGTGGAAAACCCCAAAGACTCCACCCCAAAACTGCTAGAACTCATACAGGAATTCAGTCAAGTGGCAGGATATAAAATCAATGCACAGAAATCAGTGGCATTCCTATACACCAACAACAAGACAGAAGAAAGAGATATTAAGGAGTCGATCCCATTTACAATTGCACCCAAAACCATAAGATACCTAGGAATAAATCTAACCAAAGAGGCAAAGGATCTGTACTCAGAAAACTATAGAATACTCATGAAAGAAATTGAGGAAGACACAAAGCAATGGAAAAACGTTCCATGCTCATGGATTGGAAGAACAAATATTGTGAAGATGTCAATGCTACCTAGAGTAATCTACACATTCA
>NW_025413366.1:0-2315 GCF_002201575.2 Neomonachus schauinslandi
GAGAGCCTAAAAGCAACATAGACCAGAAAGGAACACAGACAATATACGGTAACAGTCACCTTACAGGCAATACAATGGCACTAAATAACTATCTTTCAAGAGTTACCCTGAATGTAAACGGGCTAAATGCGCCAATCAAAAGACACAGGCTATCAGATTGGATTAAAAAACAAGACCCATCGGTAGACAAACCATGAGAGATGATGGACTCTGAAAAACAAACTGAGGGTTCTAGAGGGGAGGGGGGTGGGAGGATGGGTTAGCCTGGTGATGGGTATTGAGGAGGGCACATTCTGTATGGAGCACTGGGTGTTATGTAGAAACAATGAATCATGGAACACTGCATCTAAAACTAATGATGTAATGTATGGGGTTTAACATAAGAATTAAAAAAAAAAACAAGACCCATTCATATGCTGTCTGCAAGAGACTCATTTTAGACCCAAAGACACCCCCAGATTGAAAGTGAGGGGGTGGAAAACCATTTACCATGCTAATGGACACCAAAAGAAAGCTGGGGTGGCAATCCTTATATCAGACAAATTAGATTTTAAACCAAAGACTGTAATAAGAGATGAGGAAGGACACTATATCCTACTTAGAGGGTCTATCCAACAAGAAGATCTAACAACTGTAAATATCTATGCCCCTAACATGGGAGCAGCCAATTATATAAGGCAATTAATAACAAAAGCAAAGAAACACATTGACAACAATACAATAATAGTGGGGGACTTTAACACCCCCCTCACGGAAATGGACAGATCGTCTAAGCAAAAGATCAACAAGGAAATAAAGACTTTAAATGACACACTGGACCAAATGGATGTCACAGACATTCAGAACATTCCATCCCAAAGCAATGGAATACACATTCTTCTCTAGTGCCCATGGAACATTCTCCAGAATAGATCCCATCCTAGGTCATAAATCAGGTCTCAACCGGTACCAAAAGATCGGGATCATTCCCTGCCTATTTTCAGACCACAATGCTTTGAAACTAGAACTCAGTCACAAGGGGAAAGTCGGAAAGAACTCAAATACATGGAGGCTAAAGAGCATCCTACTGAAGAATGAATGGGTCAACCAGGAAATTAAAGAAGAATTAAAAAAATACATGGAAACCAATGAAAATGAAAACACAACTATTCAAAATCTTTGGGATGCAGCAAAGGCAGTTCTAAGAGGAAAGTATATAGCAATACAAGCCTTTCTCAAGAAACAAGAAAGGTCTCAAGTACACAACCTAACCCTACACCTAAAGGAGCTGGAGAAAGAACAGCAAATAAAGCCTAAACCCAGCAGGAGAAGAGAAATAATAAAGATCAGAGCAGAAATCAATGAAATAGAAACTAAAAGAACAGTAGAACAGATCAACGAAACTAGGAGCTCGTTCTTTGAAAGAATTAACAAGATTGATAAACCCCTGGCCAGACTTATCAAAAGGAAAAGAGAAATGACCCAAATCAACAAAATCATGAATGAAAGAGGAGAGATCACAACCAACACCAAAGAAATACAAACAATTCTAAGAACATATTATGAGCAACTCTATGCCAGCAAATTAGATAACCTGGAAGAAATGGATGCATTCCTAGAGATGTATCAACTACCAAAACTGAACCAGGATGAAATAGAAAACCTGAACAGACCTATAACTACTAGGAAATTGAAGCAGTCATCAAAAATCTCCCAACAAACAAAAGCCCAGGGTCAGATGGCTTCCCAGGGGAATTCTACCAAACATTTCAAGAAGAATTAATACCTGTTCTTCTGAAATGGTTCCAAAAAATAGAAATGGAAGGAAAACTTCCAAACTCATTTTAGGAGGCCAGCATTACCTTGATCCCAAAACCAGACAAAGACCCCATCAAAAAGGAGAATTACAGACCAATATCCCTGATGAACATGGATGCAAAAATTCTCACCAAAATACTAGCCAATAGGATCCAACAGTACATTAAAAGGATTATTCACCACGACCAAGTGGGATTTATCCCTGGGCTGCAAGGTTGGTTCAACATCCGCAAATCAATCAATGTGATACAATACATTAACAAAAGAAAGAACAAGAATCACATGATCCTCTCAATAGATGCAGAAAAAGCATTCGACAAAGTACAGCATCCTTTCTTGATCAAAACTCTTCAGAGTATAGGCATAGAGGTACATACCTCAATATTATAAAAGCTATCTATGAAAAACCCACAGCGAATATCATTCTCAATGGGGAAAAACTGAGAGCTTTCCCCCTAAGGTCAGGAACGTGGCAGGGATGTCCACTATCACCACTGCTATTCAACATAGTATTGGAA
>NW_025413367.1:0-2314 GCF_002201575.2 Neomonachus schauinslandi
GAGATAACAAGAACAGGAACACAAGCAGGGGGAGTGGGAAAGGGAGAGGCAGGGTTCCCGCTGAGCAAGGAGCCCGCTGTGAGGCTCAATCCCAGGACCCTGGGATCATGACTTGAACCAAAGGCAGACGCTTAACGACTGAGCCACCCAGGCGCCCCTAGCAGCATTTTTCCATATAGATCTCCTGAACAAGGGCAATAAAATATAAACTACTGGGACTACCTCAAAATGCAAAGCTTCTGTACAGCAAAGGAAACAATCAACGAAAATTAAAGACAACCTCCAGAATCACAGAAGGTATTTGCGAACAGCTATCCAATACAGGGTTAATTTCCAAAATATATAAAGAACTTACACAGCTCAACTCCCAATAAACAAATCATCCAATTAAAAATGGACCGAAGACATAACAAACATTTTTCCAAAGAAGACGTCCCATTGGCCCACAGACACATGAAAAGATGCTCAATATCATCATCATCAGGGAGACTCAAATCAAACTATAATGAGATACCACCTCATACCTGTCAGAATGGCTAAAATCAACATCAACACAACGAAAGGACAAGTGTTTGTGAGGATGTGAAAAAGGAACCCTCTTGCACTATTGATGAGGAAACAAGCTGGTCTAGACACTGTGGAAAACAGTATGGAGGTTCCTCAAAAAGTTAAAAACACAACCACTGTACAAGCCAGTAACCACACTCCTGGGTATTTACCCAAAGAATACAAGAACACTAATTGAAAGGGATATATACACCCCTCTGTTTACAGCAGCATTATTGACAATTGCCAAATTCTGGAAGCAGCCCAAGGGTCCATCTGTTGATCAGTAGATCAGTAAGATGTGGTATGTATGTAAACACACATGCACATACATATAAACCATATAGATATATACGTATTTATATATATATATATATATATATATATATATATATATATATATATATATAATAGATATAAGACACACACACACACACACACACACACACACACACACACACACACACATACCAAAACGGAATATTATACAGCCATAAAAAATAACGAGATCTTGCCATTTGCAACAACATGGATGGAGCTTGAGTGTATTATGCTAAGTGAAATAAGCCAGTCAGTGAAAACAGATACCATAGGATGTGTATATTAACTATAGTAGAATGGAAAAATTAATAATAAAAAATAAACTGGGAATAAAAAGAAAGAGATGGCTTTATTTAGTTTTAATTTTATTTCAGTATAGTCAAAAGGTAATGTTGCATTAGTTTTAGGTGCAAGAACTTGAGATTCCACAACTTGAGATTCCACAAGCTTAAATACTATGCTGCTATGCTCACCGCAAGTGCAGTTACCATCAGTCGCCATACAACAGAATTACAATATCAGTGACTATGTTCCCTATGCTGTGCCTATTAATAAACCCAATTAAAAATGGGTTTATTAATTATTGTAGTGTGGGGAGCACCCATCTTAGGGGAATCATAGGACATCTCGGGATGAAAATTATAGAAAGAATATATAATGTTTAGGTTTGTGTGAGGTGATTGTGCAAGGCTTTTAGGAAGTGGGGTTTGCGTTGGTATTAAATTGAGAGAAGCATGTCCATGCTTGCTCATGCAAGCATGAGGAATTCTATGACTGGCTGTCTTAATAACTCTTACATAGGTGAACCCTATCAGAGCAAGGCTAACACAGTCACTGGTAACAAAGCCACAGTCATTCATTTGTAGGAAAGGGAAATGCTCAGTAATTTTTTGACTTCGGTGATGTTCGTGTTGTGTCTATGTTCACACAGGATCGGGCAGGGTCTTGTTTTTGCCGTGGTACATCATGGTCACAGAGTTGCTGTGTTCAATATTCAATATTGATGGTATTAGTTTCCTATTGCTGATAGAACACATTACTCTACCCTTATTAGCTTTCAAAACACCAGTTTATTTCCTTCACTTCATGGGGTCAGAAGTCTGAAATTGGTCTCACTGAGCTAAAATCTAGTCATTGTCAGGCTGCATTTCCTCTGGAAAATCTAGACTAGAATAGTTTCCTTGCCTTTTCACTTTCTAGATATCTCCTGAGCTCCATGGCTGGTGCCTTCCTTCCCTGAATTTTGAGGTCAGCAACATTGAGCTGAAACCTCACACTGTCATTTCCCTGATTCCTTCAGTTTCCTGCTCCCACATTTAAAGACCCTCATGATTAGTTTGGGTTCACATTGCTATCCTGCATAATCTCCCTATTTTAAAGTCAAGTGATTAGCAACCTTAATTCCATCTGTAACCTGGACTTTACTTTGCCATATAAACCAACATAT
>NW_025413368.1:0-2311 GCF_002201575.2 Neomonachus schauinslandi
AAATAAATAAATAAATAAATAAATCTTTTGAAAAAAGAAATTCTAATTGTATGTGGAGATAAAAACTTTGACCTCGGGCGCCTGGGTGGCTCAGTTGGTTGAGCGACTGCCTTCGGCTCGGGTCATGATCCTGGAGTCCCTGGATCGAGTCCCGCATCGGGCTCCCTGCTCGGCGGGGAGTCTGCTTCTCCCTCTGACCCTCCCCCCTCTCATGTGCTCTCTCTCTCAAATAAATAAATAAAATCTTTAAAATAAAAAAAAAACAACTTTGACCTCATAATCTAGAAATTGATGAGACCACAAAAGATCCTCTAATCAATTCTTCTGCTCTCAGGAGAGATTACTTCCAAGATCTGTCAAGATCTATAGTTGTGGATTTTATTTATGAAGATCTTGAAGGTGAGACTCTCTTAAGAGAGGTGAGGACAGAGTAAGTAGAGTTAGGGGCTCTGGAAGGTTCAAAAAACAATTCCTGAGATTCAGAGTTTAGGCAAAAGCTACTTATTCAATACTATCATCCTACTAATTAGATATCGAATAGATAATTGAGGCAATATTTTCCTTTTCCTTTTCCTAGAGATTTATCCTGCAATAAAATACAATCTATTGAAAGACGTACATTTGAACCACTACCTTTTTTGCAGTTTATGTAAGTTACAAATATAATTTCATTATACTTGGAATTTTTGTTAAACTTAATTGTAAGCCTCTTTGTTATAATCATTTTGAAATATGATTGAAATTTTATTAGTAGAAAGCTACTAAAATTATGTAGCAAATCTTTTTTGTCTGTAGCAAAGATTAGTGTGAGACTTTTGTATAGATCAGACTGAATCATTCTAGAGCAGTGGTTCTCAACCGGGGTGATTTTGCACCCGGGTGACATTTGGCAGTGTCTGGAAACATTTATGGTTGTCAGACTGTAGATGAACTACTGGTATCTAGTGGGCAGAGGCTGCTAAACACCCCACAATGCGCAGGACCGCCCCTCCTAACAGAGACGATCCAACCATAGATGTCAATAATGCTGATGTTGTGAAACATTTGTCTAGAGAAATAAAGATTACTTAACACAAGTATTTATAGAACATTGACTGATTTTTATCTAATGCACCACATGTATAAACATGAAAGTATAAATCTTTCGTGCAAATTTTTTTCAAAAAGTATGTATCTTCCATAGTGAGATTTCTTCAGTGTATGGAGAGAGTATTGAGGTTATGTTTCATCATATATAAATTGGAATCACTGCCAAAGGATAAATGTTCTGAAAGAATATCTTTTGTTCTTCTTTTGCTTGTCTTTTTTTTTTTTTTTTAGAAATCTTGGTTGCAATTTACTCACAGAACTGAGCTTTGGAACATTTCAGGCCTGGCATGGAATGCAGTTTTTACACAAATTGTAAGTGAAATAGAAAATGAATACATGTAAAAAAAAATAACTATGTGTAAAAACATCACCCAGTTATCAGTTCGGTGGGTGTAATAAGCCTAGTATGAACTCTGAAAAGTATGTCTTAAAATCTATTCATTTTTTCAAATGAGGGAACTAAGGTACAAAGAGGCCAAGAGACTTGTCTGTCTCATAAATGGCACACTCTGCTTTCTCTAGTACTCAGCTTTGGTGTGGGCAATAAAAGACCCCAAGCAAATAACACCCAAATCAGCATTATCCTGGGACTCCATGACAATGATGCTTCTCCAATAGGTGCGTGGTCCTTGAAATTCCACTTTTGAGTTTAACTTTGATTCCTGCTCGTGCGCAAAGTTCCTAACTGCTTCAATACATGCAAAATAAAGCTTCAAAGAACTAAGTTTAGCACAGAGTTCTCCAGGGAGCAAAAGTGTGTGTCCTTCCTCAGCCATCAGCTTCTTTTAAATGGTAAAGCAGAAAGAACTCCTGAAAACTTACCACAAGACCGCTCTCTCCCCAGTCACCCAGAGCAAAATGTATGTACCTCTGAAGTAAATTATCTGGGGGCAATAGCAACCTTTGAGGTATGGAAAAAGATGTGTTTATGTTAAGTTGGAGTGTGAAAAACGTTCATGAAGAAAATACATTGCTGTAGCCTAATTTCATATGCTTTCTTTCCTGACTGTTCTTCAGTAAGAAGCGTGTTATTCCCTTTCAGCTGGAAAATTCCGTGATTTCTCTGTGACATAGCAAGTCATAAGTGGGTATGTTCAATGGCCTGAGTGGGATTTTAGACACAAGGTGAAGATCCTCCTCTAAACCTGACTTTGGAAAAGACTATCTTACCTGTCTCGTGGTTCAGAAATACAATTTCACACAGTTTATTTTAGAATAGATG
>NW_025413369.1:0-2311 GCF_002201575.2 Neomonachus schauinslandi
TAAATAAATAAATAAATAAATAAATAAATAAATAAATAAACAAACAAACAAACAAACAAATAAACAAATAAATAAACAAATAAACAAACAAGGAAACAATGGCTTTGAATGAACACTCCACCAGATGGATTTAACAGAATTATTCAGAGAAGTCCAATCTAAACCAGCAGACCACACATTCTTTTCAAGTGCACATGGTATATTCTCCAGAACAGATCACATATTAGGCCACACAAAAAGCATCAACAAATTCATAAAGATCAAAGTTATACCATGCATCTTTTTTGACCACAATGCCATAAAACCTAGAAATCAACCACAAGAAAAATAGACAAACAAAGAAAGAAACAAACCCAAACACAAGAAAAATTCCAGAAAGTCCAAAAATACATGGAGGTTAAATAGCATGCTACTAAACAATGAATGGGTCAACCAAGTAATCAAAGAACAATTTAAAAAGTCCTTGGAAACAAAAGAAAATGAAGACTATACTGTCCAAAATACATCAGCAAAAGGTGTTCTAAGAGGGCAGTTTATAGCAATACAGGCCTACCTCAATAAGTAAGAAAAATCTTAAATAAACACCTAACTTTACCCCTAATGGAACTAGAAAAAGAATTCAAACAAACCCCAAACTAGCAGAAAGAAGGAAACAGTAAAGATTAGAGCAGAAATAAATGAATTATATAGAAAATGAATAAACAATAGAGCAGATCAACAAAACCAGGAGTTCTTTGAAAAGATCAACTAAATTGATAGTTCTGGGGGCACTTGGGTGGCTCAATAGGTTAAGTGTCTGACTCTTGATTTTGGCTCAGGTCATGATCTCAGGGTTGTGAGACTCAGACCCGTGTGGGGCTTCCCTCCCAGTGAGAATTCCGCTGGAGATTCTCTTTCTGCCTCTCCCTTTGCCCCTCCCCCCACTCTCGCACAAACTCTCTCTAATATTTTTAAAAATTGACAAAGTTCTAGCCACCCACTTCAACAACAACAAAAAAAAGTGAAAGGACACAAAAATCAAACATAAAAGAGGAGAAATAACCAAAACCACAGAAATACAATTATAAGAAAATATGATGAAAAGCAACATGCTGACAAATTAGCCAAAATAGAAAAAAAAATAGATAAATTCCTAGAAACATATAACCTACCAAAACTGAAGCAGGAAGAAATAGAAAATTTGAATAGATTGATTTCAACAAGTTGACTGAATCAGTAATATAAAAAACTCCCAAGAAACAAAATTATAAGACCAGTTGGCTTCACAGGTAAATTCTAACAAAAATTAAAAAAAAAACCCAAAACATGGTACATCTAATCCTTTCAAATAATTCCAAAAAATAGAAGAAAAGGAAAATATACAAATTTATTCTCTGAGGCCAGCATTACCCTGATACCAAAACCAGATAAATAAACCAGTAAAAAAGAGCTCTACAGGCTAATATCTCTGATAAACATAGATGCAAAAATCCTCAATGAGACACTAGCAAACACAATCCAACAATACATTAAAAATATCATTTTATTCCGAGGATGCCAGTGTGGTTCGGTATTTACCCATCAATTAACATGATACATAACATCAGTAAGAGAAAGGTTAAAAATCACATGATTATTTCAAAAACAGAAAAAGCATGCTCCTTTGGGTGCATCCAGACTGGGTGACCCTAGCCTTTGAAGGTAACTTCAGAATCCAATACCTTGCCTTGGCGTGCTCTTGCCACTACATATCTGTGTCCAGGGCCATACAACCTTGCATCTAGATGCAAAGGTCCTCTTCATCGCACGTCTGCACTGGGTTCTAAATGCTGTCTGGTAAGCCAGATTCTGGGGCTGAGAAGAAAGAAGAGGAACACCAGGAACTCACCATGACTCTAAACACGTTGCGCCAAAGAGAGATTATAAACTTTCAATCAGTGGCCAACTGGCTTCCCTAAGCTACATAAAAGGCCAGAAATCATGAATCTGATGACTGGATGGAAACCCAGTGGGGAAGCACACTCTTCTGTGACTGGGGAGGGAAGCGAGCAGTGCTTATGAAGGAGGTGCAGAATATGCTTTGCATTGTAGGACAGAAGACGGGTTCAATCTAGTCTAGACATAAGATTCTCTTTTTCCCTCATGATAAGGAAAGCTAGCAGAAAGTTTATTTAAACCACTTCTTGAGCTTTAACTTTTTTTGATAATGTACTGGAGAAACTGAAAAACAAGCCCAAGCTGATACATATATACATAGCTTTTAATAATGTAAATACAACAGCCAAATGTTAATCCACTCTGTACTGCTTTAAGTGAATATACACTGTAAAAA
>NW_025413370.1:0-1786 GCF_002201575.2 Neomonachus schauinslandi
GGGGGGGGGGGGGGGGGGGGGGGGGGGGGGGGGACTGTGGCGGCAAAGGGAGAGGAAGGGAGGCCGAAGGGGAAAGAAAAGGCAAAGAAAAAAGCCTACAGCACCCGGTATTCCCAGGCGGTCTCCCATCCAAGTACTAACCAGGCCCGACCCTGCTTAGCTTCCGAGATCAGACGAGATCGGGCGCGTTCAGGGTGGTATGGCCGTAGACGTGTGCGGCTGCCGCTGGCCGCCCTAAGAGCCTGCTCTGCGCCTCCGGGCCGCAGCCGTGCCCCTCCTCAGCCCCCAACCGCCCCACGCCTGCCCTGTGCCTTGCACCTGCCGGCCTGCCTGCCAAACCGCCCCGAGGACGTGGCGCCTCCAGCGCCCCGCAGTCGCGGAAGACCGAGCGCTCTCATGGCCGGATACTCTCCAGACCGGGGGGAGGGGGCCGCCGCCTGGCTCCCGAGAGGGCCAAGGGGAGCGTCGGGGCGCGGGGGGCGTGGCCCGCGCGCTGTTCCCCGCGCCCCCCCCACCCCCGGCGCCCCACCCGCCGCCCTAGGGCAAGCGAGGCCCGCCACCAGGCCGTTCCGCCTCTCCACCCCGCCTGGCTCCAAGCCAACCCGGAGCCACCGGCGGCCCCAGGGACCCTCCTCATCAGCCCAACCCCGTCGCCCTTCCTCCGCCACCCTTCCCCTGCCCAGCCACCGACAAGAGGACCCGACCGAGGGACACGAGAAGCCGGCCGGCATAGACAGACGCACAGACACACGGGAAAAGGCAGACACACGCACGGAGGGAGAGGTAGACAGAGAGGAAGAGAGAGACAGAGAGGGAGACCCACACAGAGTATCCAACACACACACCCGCTCTGGCCCCAAGACAGACGGACGCGGGCCCTGACCTGGATGCGGACAGGGACGGAGACACAGGTGCACACCACAGAAACAGACACACACCACACACCACACACCACACACCACACAAACACACACACACGCACAGAGGAAGAGACTGTGTTGGCTAGGCAGCTAGCCCTCGGGAGGGTGGTCGTGCTTGGGTGGGCTTTGGGCGCCCAGGAGCCCCTCGGGGCGGAGGTCGCGCAGCCAAGGCCTCAGGAGACCCGCCCTGCTCCCGTTCCCGCCCAGGACCCACTCTGGGCCTGGGGGCGTGCGGGCGATTCCTCCTCTGCTCTCGTCCTTTATTTGGGGGGCCGCTTTGGGGCGTGGTGAAGGGCGCCCCCCTCCCGCCGTCTTGCCGAGCGAGCGAGCCTCGCTGTGCGCTTCGCTGTTGCGGGGAGACTGAGCACGGAGTCGGGGGCCAACGGGTGGTCCCGGGTGCCAACGGGGGAGGCCCCGGGCGGTCGGCCATCTTGTGTCCTGCCCACACGCAGCGAGGACCCCCGGCCTGGGGGCAAAGGGACGGTGTTCCGCGGGGAGGAAGGGATTGCCCGCGCGCGTGGGAGCGCAGCCCAGGGCTGGTGGGGACAAGGTGGAGGCGGGCCCAGGCCTAAGGTGGGGCCGGTTGCCCGGTGCGCTTGTGCACTCGGGGCGGCCCAAGGGAATGGCTAGGGGCTCCGGGGATGAGGGCCCGAGGCGCAGGACCTTGGGAGGGCACGCCTGCCGAGACGGGGTGCCGCCCCGCCCGCGCTCCCCCCGCCCCAACCCCGGGGGCGGTCCTCGCCGCCCTCCCCCTTTCCCTCCCTCCGAAGCCGCCGCCTCCGCCCACCCAGCCCGCCCCCACCTCCCCCAGCCCGCCCCTCTGGATCGGGTGTGCGTGGGCGTGGTGGCTGTGAGGTGGAAGGGCT
>NW_025413371.1:0-2308 GCF_002201575.2 Neomonachus schauinslandi
TCTGCTGCTTATAATACTTTGTGGTAGCCCCCTTAAGCAGGGCACCCGCCCCGCCACTGTATCCACAGGTGTATCTCCCCCAAGTCAACTCTGCACCTCCTACATTCCAAAAGGTGGTTGCTTTTCTACTTGTAGACTTGCAGTTTTTGTTCCCTCAGACCAGTTGATTTCTTGGGTGTTCAGAATGATTTGCCAACTGTCTAGCTGTGTTTGAGGAGTGAGCCAAACTCTGCATGCCCCTACTCTTCTGCCATTTTAACTCCTCTGCCAGAACAACTCTTTACATGCATTATTGGCTATTTGCATATCATCACTGAAAAAAATGTGAATTTAAGCACTTTACCTATTTTTTAAAATTTGAATTATTTTATATTTTTGTGGTTGAATTGGAGTAATTCTTTATTATTTCTGATATATGAATGCATTATATGTATATGCTTTGCAGATATTTTCTCCCATTCTGTAAGATGCTTTTCACTCTGTTGATTTTATCCTTTGATGTACAAAATAAGTTTTAAGTTTAATGTAGTAACATTTGTCTGTTCTGCTTTTACCCTGTGCCTTTTGCCAAATCCAGGGTCTTGAAGCTTTCCCTCTGTTTTCCTCTAGGATTTTTTGTTTGTATGTGTGTTTGTCTTTGGTTTGCTTTCTGGTTTTAATTCAATATAAGGTAATTCTTGTGTGGGGGTTAAGATAAATGTTTACTTTCATTCTTTTGCGTGTGAATATCTAGTTTCCCGAAACATTTTTTTTATTAACTTCCAGGTCCAGTTAGTTAACATATAGTGTAATAATAGTTTCAGGTATACAATATATTAATTCAGCACTTCCATACAATACCCTGTGCTCATCCTAGCAAGCGTGCTCTTCAATGCCCATCACCGATCCCCCCCAAACCTGCCTCTAGTAACCATCAGTTTATTCTCTGTAGTTCAGAGTCTATTTCTTGGTTTACCTCTCTCTCTCTCTTTTTTTTTCATTTTACTTGTTTCTTTTGTTTCTTACATTCCACCAATGAGTGAAATCTATGGTATTTGTCTCACTCCATAAATATTGCAAATGGCAAGATTTTATTTTTTTATTTTTTTGCTAAATAATACTTTTGTTTGTGTGTGTGTGTCATATCTTCTCTATCCATTCATGTATCCATGGACACTTGGGTGGCTTTGGTTATTGGGTGGCTTTGGTTATGCCTTCAAAAGGCATAGGGATGCATGAGTCTCTGTGAGTTGGTGTTTTTGCATTTTGGGGTAAATACCAAATGTCGGATCATAGGGTAGTTCAACTGTTAACTTTTAAAGGAGTCTCCATACCGTTTGAGAAACCTCCATACTGTTTCCAGAGTGGCTGCACCAGTTTACATTCCCACCAACAATGCAAGAGGGTTTCCCTTTCTCCACATCCTTGCAGCACCTACTATTTCTTGTGTTATTGATTTTAGCCATTCTGACAGGTGTGAGGTGATATCTCATTGTAGTTTTAATATGCATTTCCCTGATGATGAGTGATGTTGAGCATCTTTTTATGTGTCTGTTGGCCAACTGTATGTATTCTTTGGAAATGTCTGTTTGTGTCTTTTGCCCATTTTTGGCTGGGTTTTTTTGTTGTTTGTTTTCTGGGTATTGGCTTATCTTCTTATCTTGTTGTTTGTTTTCTGGGTTTTGACTAACCCTTATCAGATATGTCATTTGCAAATAGGTTGTCTTTCCCTATTTGATAGGATGACTTTTGATTTTATTGATAGTTTCTTTGTGCAGAAGGCTTTTTAAAGACACTTTTGATGAAGTATGAATAGTTCATTTTTGCTTTTGTTTTCCTTGAATCAGGAGAGATATCGGGAGAGCCTGTGCTCTCATATAGGATTTTTATGGTTTCACATTTCACATTTAGGTCTTTAATCTGTTTTTAATTTATTTTTGTGTGTTGGGTAAGAAAATCGTTCATAAAAACAATGGCTCAGTTTTATCCTTCTGCAAGTAGCTGGCCAGTTTTCCTAACACAATTTATTGAAGAGACTGTCTTTTTTCCATTATACATTCTTGTTTCCTTTGTTGAAGATTAATTGACCCATAGTTGTGGATTTATCTCTGAGCTCTCTGTTCTTTTCCACTGATTTGTGTGTCTTTTTTTAAATGGGCACCACATCCAATGTGGGCTTGAACTCACTCAGTGCTTGAACTCACAACCCTGTGGTCAAGAATTGGGCTGAGATCAAGAATTGGAACTTAACAGACTGAGCCACCCAGGTGTCCCTGTGTGTTTATTTTTGTGTCATTTCCTTACTGTATTGATTATTACACCTTTGTAA
>NW_025413372.1:0-2308 GCF_002201575.2 Neomonachus schauinslandi
CAACGGTACTAGCCCCATAAGCATGGCGTGAGTTGAGAGCTGCCGGCTGTCCGGCCTGCCTCTCCCCCGATCTTACGAAGTGGAGCCCGGCCCCAGGCTCTCAGCCACAGTACACCCTAAACTGCCTCCTCGCACACAGAGGTCGACGGTAGCTAAAGCCCGGTTTCTCTACACTGTGGTTTCTTCGAGTTAGAACGCTAGCTAGTAGACTTCCATGCAAAAGTGGGGCCGCAGTGCTAGCTTCATGAAACAAGCGGGGAGTCGTGTGCTGCCTTCGGCCTGGGCCTGAGCCTCACACAGAAACTGGTTTTGGCCTCCCTTGCAGGGCGCTCACGCATGCACACAGCCAAATGCTTCCAGCCTCAGGCATGGCTCTTTTAGCCGAAGCAGGAATGCTCTACAGAGTTGTTCCTTTGAGTTATGTGGTTGGATTGGGGCCTGCAGGCACACCCGGGCCAAGGGTACTAGCCTCAGACACAAGAGGCGAGTTGAGAGCTGCCTTCCGCACCGGCCTGTTTCTCACTCCATTTCACGTATGGGACCCTTTCCCCAGTCTCTCAAACACGAGCACTGTAAAATTCCTCTGGCTTCAGGAACGGCAATGTTAACTAAAGCGCAGTCATTCTCTAGCATGGATTCTTGCTCTCGGCAGCCTGGTAACTAGGCATCCAAGTACACTGGGTACAGCAGGGCTCATCTCCTAAAAGAAGAGGTGAGTCGACAGCAGCCTTCCTTACAGGCCTGCTTCTCACTCTGAGTTACGTTTAGGTTCCACTTCTCATGCTTTCACAAAAACACACACTAGATGAAGTTCTCGCTCAGGAAGGGCGGTCTTTGCTGAGGCACGCGTTTTCTACACTTTTGTTCCTTTGCGTTGGGTGGATGGCACTCAGGACTCCACGCCCGCACGGGAGAGCCAATCTAGTTTCCCGAAACAAGAGTTGAGTCGATAGGTGCCTTCTGCCCATGCTTATTTCTCCCTCGGAATTCTGCTGGGACTCCTTCTCCAGGTTTGCACTCCAGTAGAGTGGAAAATGCTGCCACCCTGTAGAGAGGCGAAGGAGCTGAAGCTGGGATTCTTTGCCGGCTTCTTTCTGCCAAATCAGTGTGGAGCACTTAGCATTCCTAGGCACACATGGAGCAGCAGTGTTAGCTCCAGGTGAGCACAGCTGAGTCGAGAGCTGCCTTCTGGCCCGGACTTCTTCTCCCTCGGTTGCACGGAAGGAACCCGTTCCCCAGACTCTCGCCCACGGTAGCCGGGAAACTGCTTCCTCCCTCCGAGAGGTGGATGGTAGCTAAAGCACGGTCTCTGTACACTGTTGTTTCTTCGAGGTAGAACGCCAGCGATTAGACTTCCATGCAAAAGTGGGGCCTCAGTGCTAGCTTCATGACACAAGCGGGGAGTCGAGTTGCTGCCTTGTGCAGCAGCCGGAGGCTCCCTCGGAATTAGGTTTGGGACTCCCTTGCAGCGCTCTCACGCACGCACACAACCAAATGTTTCCACCTTCAGGAGCGGCGGTTGTAGCTGAAGCAAGCATTCCCTACGGAGTTTTTACTTCGAGTGAGCTGGCTGCCTTTAAGCCAGCACGCACCCCCGGAGCAACGGTACTAGCCCCATAAGCATGGCGTGAGTTGAGAGCTGCCAGCTGTCCGGCCTGCCTCTCCCCCGATCTTACGAAATGGCACCCGGCCCCAGGCTCTCAGCCACAGCACACCCTAAACTGCTTCCTCGCACACAGAGGTCGTCGGGCGGTAGCTAAAGCACGGGTTCTCTCCAGTGCTGTTTCTCCGAGTTAGAACGCTAGCGATTAGACTTCCATGCAGAAGTGGGGCCGCAGTGCTAGCTTCATGAAACAGGCGGCGAGTCGAGTTCCTCCTTCTGCCGGGGCCTGAGGCTCACACGGAAACTGGTTTCGGCCTCCCTTGCAGGGCGCTCACGCATGCCCACAGCAAAATGCTTCCAGCCTCAGGCATGGCTATTTTCGCTGAAGCAGGAATTCTCTACAGAGAGGTTCCGTCGACTTAGGTGGTTGGCTTTAGGCCTGCAGCCACATACGGGGCAATGGTACGAGCCTCCTAAACAAGAGGTGAGTTGACAGCTTCCCTCTGCAGTGGCCTGTTTCTCCCTGGATTTTGCCTATGGAACCTGGCCCCAGGCACTCACCCAGAGTGCAAGTTAAACTGCTTCCTCCCTCCGAGAGGTGGATGGTAGCTGAAGCACGGTCTCTGTACAGTGTTGTTTCTTCGAGTTAGGAAGCAAGCGATTAGACTTCCATGCAAAAGTGGGGCCTCAGTGCTAGCTTCATGA
>NW_025413373.1:0-2305 GCF_002201575.2 Neomonachus schauinslandi
GTGGGATCTTAAATTTTCATTCTCTAGAATAAAGGTCCAGGACAGTGGGTGCTGCGTTGTCGCATTTATGTTTCGCTTTTGCAGAACCTATCAAACTATCTTACCAGAGTGGCTGTTCCATTTACATTCCCACCAGCAAAGTAGGAGAGCTGGCTCTTTCCTACATTTGATGTTTTTACTCTGTTTTATATTAATGAGCTGTCCTAAAAGGTAGGTAGCAGTGATTACTCAATCAGGTTTTTCCTTTACATTTCCCTCATGGCAACTAATGTACTGTTTTTTTCTTGTGCTTATTTGCCATGTGCATGTTCTCTTTGTTGAAATGTCTGTTCATGTCTTTTACCCATTTGCTATTTGGATAGTTTTGTTTTTTTTTTCCTCCTCCTCCTGTTGAGTGTTGGTTTTTTATATATTATAGATAGAAGAGCTTTGTCAGATTAGTGGTTTGCAAATATATTCACTTAGTCTATAGCTTGTCTTTTCATCCTCCTAACAAGATCTTTACTACAACAGAAGGTTTTAATCTTGATAAAGTCCAGTGTTATGCCCTATGAATCCTCCTTTCTTGTCTTGTATAAAAACGCACCAAATCCTAGGTTCAGAAAATGGCTAAACAACCATAATGCATTTTCTCACAGTTCTGCTGGGTAAAAGTCCAACATAAGGCACCAATTGGATCAGGTTCTGAGGAAGCCTATCCTCCTGGAGCTTTGTCGATAGCCACCTTCTGGCTTTGCACTCACATAACCTTTCTTTGCAGGTGTGCATGGAGACTGAAAGTTCTCTGTGTCTTTTCTCATAAGCATGCTAACCCCATCATGAGAATCCTAACCTTGTGACCTAACTCAACCTATGTTCCTCCCAAGGTGCCAGGTCCAGTTTCATAGGGGTTAGAACTGAAACATGTGAGTGGGATGGGGGATCAAATTAGTCTATACCATGTGTCTTGACAGATGTCTTGGGCTTCCCTCTGTTTGAGTTTTATTCATTTTGTTCAATTTTAGGCTCATGTTTTGTCAAATTTGGGAGATGATCAGCCATGTTTTCTTAAATATTCTTTTTTTTTTTCCTTTACATTTCCTTGAAATACTTTTTAATCCCTCCTTTTCTTTTTTTCTCATTTGGGATTCTTGTGACATGAATAGATTTTTTTTTTCTCTCCATTGTTCATATGAGATACTTTCTGTTGTTCTACCTTCAAGGTACTGACTCTTTCCTCTGTCATCTACATTGTCCTACTGAGCCAATTTACTGCGTTGCAAAAATTTTAGTTATATTTTTTTCAGTTCTAATGGTTAATTATGTTCTTTTTTATATCTTTGTGTCCTGAGACTTACTTTCATTTCATTCAATCCCAACTGCAATAGCTTATTGAAGCATTTTCATAATGGTTCCTTCCAAACCCATTGGAAATCCCAACATCTCGGTCATCATTGATCTTGGCGATCTTTGGATTGTGTGGCATATTCAAGATGACATTTTTCTGGACATTGGCATGGTGAATGTTCTTAATTATCCATCTTGCATATTTGGGGTGTTATGTCATGTGACTCTGGATCTTCTTCATTCTGGTGTGTGAGCAGGTGGTGGGTCTACAGGAGTGTGGCTACTATGGGAAGCCCCAGTTATGTGCTCAAACCAGAAGAAGCAAACTGAATGCTGGCCAAACACAGCCATGAAGTTACAGTGTACCTGTGGGGAATGTCACATCTTCCTGTCATTCTTACCAGAAGCCGGAGATGAGGGCACATGACAGCTAAAAACATGTTGTTTGCTGAATTTATTTCTGTGCATGGATGAGGCCTTTGTAAGGACCCAAAGTCTAGTTGGGAGGGGAAGATTTTAGGAAAAGTGTGTTCCGTGTATGGACGTCATTTGAGAAATTTTGTTTATGTTGGTGGAAGAAGGATGGGCTTACTGAGATGGCTGGCATTGCTGTTGGGCTTGTTCAAAACTCAAGTCAAGGTGGCCCCTCTTACGAGTGTCCTCATCCTAGATATCGTCCTCCCAGGACCTGCTGAGGGAGCTCAGGTCTCATAGAAAAGGTGAGTCCGAGCTGGTGGGCTGACTGGTTTGAAATGAGACACAAGTTCCCCTCCCTACTCACTTTTGCAAATGCCAGCTTGGGAATGACCTTTACCCTCATCCAAGCCATCACAGTGGAGTCACAAAGGGAGCATAGCCTGGTAGTCAGCTCACCTGGAAGGCCCAAAGGCTGGTCTCTCCCTCTCTCTTCATCAGCCTGGGGCAGGTGTGGGGTCCTCTCACATCCACTCTGGCACTCTCTAGGGGAAGCAGACCACTC
>NW_025413374.1:0-2305 GCF_002201575.2 Neomonachus schauinslandi
TTACCTGCAAATAGCAAAAGTTTTACTACTTCCTTACCAATTCAGATGCCTTTTATTTATTTTTGTTGTCTATTTGCTGTAGCTAAGACATCTAGTTCTATGCTGAATAAAAGTTGTGAGGGTGGACATTGCTGTCTTGTTCCTGACCACAGAAGAAAAACCTCAGTTTTTCCTCATTGAGTATTGTGTTTGTTGTGGGGTTTCACATATACCTTTTATGATGTCTCTATATATGTTACCTCAAAACTTACTTTGTGGAATGTTTTTATCATGAATGGATATTGTGCCTTGTCAAATGCTTTTTCTGTGTTTTTGAAATAATCATGTGATTTCTAAACTTTCTCTTACTGATGTTATGTATCATGTTAATTGATGGGTAAATAACGAACCACACTGGCATCCTCGGAATAAAATGATATTTTTAATGTATTGTTGGATTGTGTTTGCTAGTGTTTCGTTGAGGATTTTTGCATCTATGTTTATCAGAGATATTAGCCTGTAGATCTCTTTTTTAGTGGTTTATATTTCTGGTTTTGGTATCAGGGTAATGCTGACCTCATAGAATAAATTTGGAAGTTTTCCTTTTCTTCTATTTCTTGGAATTATTTGAAAGGATTAGATGTACCGGTTTTTTTTTTTTTTTTACTTTTTGTTAGAATTTACCTGTGAAGCCAACTGGTCTTATAATTTTGTTTCATGGGAGTTTTTTATATTACTGATTCTGTCAACTTGTTGAAATCAATCTATTCAAATTTTCTATTTCTTCCTGCTTCAGTTTTGGCAGGTTATATGTTTCTAGGAATTTATCTATTTTTTTCTGTTTGGGCTAATTTGTCAACATGTTGCTTTTCATCATATTTTCTTATAATTGTATTTCTGTGGTTTTGGTTATTTCTCCTCTTTCATGTTTCATTTTTGTGTCCTTTCACTTTTTTTTTTTGTTGTTGAAGTGGGTGGTAGAACTCTGTCAATTTTTAAAAATATTAGAGAGAGATTGTGAGAGAGTGGGGGGAGGGGCAAAGGGAGAGGGAGAGAGAGAATCTCAAGCAGACTGCTCACTGGGAGGGAAGCCCCACACGGGTCTCAGTCTCACAATCCTGAGATCATGACCTGAGCCAAAATCAAGAGTCAGACACTTACCCTATTGAGTCACCCAAGTGCCCCTAGAACTATCAATTTAGTTGATCTTTTCAAAGAACCAAGTCCTGGTTTTGTTGATCTGTTCTATTGTTTATTCATTTTCTACATAATTCATTTATTTCTGCTCTAATCTTTACTGTTTCCTTCCTTCTGCTAGTTTGGGGTTTGTTTGAATTCTTTTTCTAGTTCCTTTAGGTGTAAGGTTAGGTGTTTATTTAAGATTTTTCTTACTTATTGAGGTAGGCCTGTATTGCTATAAACTGCCCTCTTAGAACATCTTTTGCTGGTGTATTTTGGACAGTATTGTCTTCATTTTCTTTTGTTTCCAAGGACTTTTTAAATTGTTCTTTGATTACTTCGTTGACCCATTCATTGTTTAGTAGCATGCTATTTAACCCCAATGTATTTTTGGACTTTCTGGAATTTTTCTTGTGTTTGGCTTTGTTTCTTTCTTTGTTTGTCTATTTTTCTTGTGGTTGATTTCTAGGTTTTATGGCATTGTGGTCAAAAAAGATGCATGGTATAACTTTGATCTTTATGAGTTTGTTGATGCTTTTTTTGTGGCCTAATATGTGATCTGTTCTGGAGAATATACCATGTGCACTTGAAAAGAATGTGTATTCTGCTGTTTTAGAATGGACTGCTCTGAATAATTCTGTTAAATCCATCTGGTCGAGTGTTCATTCAAAGCCATTGTTTCCTTGTTTGTTTGTTTGTTTGTTTGTTTATTTAGAGAGTGGGGCAGAGGGAGAGGGAGAGGGAGAATCTTCAGCAGGTTCCATGAATGGAGCCTGACACGGGGTCTTCCTCTGTCAAATAAATAAATAAAAAAATTTAAAAAATAAAAATAAAAAATAATTATTTTATTTATTTTAATTTTTATTTTTTTAAAGATTTTATTTATTTATTTGACAGAGAGATACACAGTGAGAAAGGGAACACAAGCAGGGGGAGTGTGAGAGGGGAAGCAGGCTTCCCACTGAGCAGGGAGCCCAATGAGGGGCTCGATCCCAGGACCCTGGGATCATGACCTGTGCTAAAGGCAGACGCTTAACAACTGAGCTACCTGGGAGCCCCCCAAATAATGTTTTTAATAACCATCACTGTTGTGGGGTTATACAACTATGGATCTATGTAGTGCTTGCCAGTCCCCATCTTACTAGGC
>NW_025413375.1:0-2305 GCF_002201575.2 Neomonachus schauinslandi
ACTGCTAGAATAAATGAGGCAGAAGAGAGAATCAGTAATATAGAAGATGAAATGATGGAAAATAAAGAAGCTGAGAAAAAGAGAGATAAACAACTACTGGATCACGAGGGCAGAATTCGAGAGATAAGCGATACCATAAGACGAAACAACATTAGAATAATTGGGATCCCAGAAGAAGAAGAAAGAGAGAGAGGGGCAGAAGGTATAATGGAGCAAATTATAGCAGAGAACTTCCCTAATTTGGGGAAGGAAACAGGCATCAAAATCCAGGAAGCACAGAGAACCCCTCTCAAAATCAATAAAAATAGGTCAACACCCCGACATCTAATAGTAAAACTTACAAGTCTCAGAGACAAAGAGAAAATCCTGAAAGCAGCTCGGGACAAGAGATATGTAACCTACAACGGTAGAAACATTAGATGGGCAACAGACCTATCCACAGAGACCTGGCAGGCCAGAAAGGACTGGCAGGATATATTCAGAGCACTAAATGAGAAAAATATGCAGCCAAGAATACTATATCCAGCTAGGCTGTCATTGAAAATTGAAGGAGAGATAAAAAGCTTCCAGGACAAACAAAAACTAAAGGAATTTGCAAACACAAAACCAGCCCTACAGGAAATCTTGAAAGGGGTCCTCTAGGCAAAGAGAGAGCCTAAAAGCAACATAGACCAGAAAGGAACACAGACAATATATGGTAACAGTCACCTTACAGGCAATACAATGGCACTAAATTCCTATCTTTCAATAGTTACCCTGAATGTAAATGGGCTAAATGCCCCAATCAAAAGACACAGGCTATCAGATTGGATAAAAAAACAAGACCCATCAGTATGTTGTCTGCAAAAGACTCATTTTAGACCCAAAGACACCCCCAGATTGAAAGTGAGGGGGTGGAAAACCATTTACCATGCTAATGGACACCAAAAGAAAGCGGGGGTGGCAATCCTTATATCAGACAAATTAGATTTTAAACCAAAGACTGTAATAAGAGATGAGGAAGGACATTATATCCTACTTAAAGGGTCTATCCAACAAGAAGATCTAACAATTGTAAATATCTATGCCCCTAACATGGGAGCAGCCAATTATATAAGCCAATTAATAACAAAAGCAAAGAAACACATCGACAACAATACAATAATAGTGCGGGACTTTAACACCCCCCTCACTGAAATGGACATATCATCTAAGCAAAAGATCAACAAGGAAATAAAGACTTTAAATGACACACTGGACCAAATGGACTTCACAGATATATTCAGAACATTCCATCCCAAAGCAACAGAATACACATTCTTCTCTAGTGCCCATGGAACATTCTCCAGAATAGATCACATCCTAGGTCATAAATCAGGTCTCAACCAGTACCGAAAGATTGGGATCATTCCCTGCCTATTTTCAGACCACAATGCTATGAAACCAGAACTCAATCACAAGAGGAAAGTCAGAAAGAACTCAAATACATGGAGGCTAAAGAGCACCCTACTAAAGAATGAATGGGTCAACCAGGAAATTAAAGAAGAATTAAAAAATTCGTGGAAACAAATGAAAATGAAAACACAACTGTTCAGAATCTTTGGGATGCAGCAAAGGCGGTCCTAAGAGGAAAGTATATAACAATATAAGCCTTTCTCAAGAATCAAGAAAGGTTTCAAATACACAACCTAACCCTACACCTAAAGGAACTGGAGAAAGAACAGCAAATAAAGCCTAAACCCAGCAGGAGAAGAGAAATAGTAAAGATCAGAGCAGAAATCAATGAAATAGAAACCAAAAGAACAGTAGAACAGATCAACAAAACTAGGAGCTGGTTCTTTGGAAGAATTAACAAGATTGATAAACCCCTGGCCAGATTTACCAAAAAGAAAAGAGAAATGACCCAAATCAACAAAATCACGAATGAAAGAGGAGAGATCACAACCAACACCAAAGAAATACAAACAATTATAAGAACATATTATGAACAACTCTATGCCACCACATTACATAACCTGGAAGAAATGGATGCATTCCTAGAGATGTATCAACTACCAAAACTGAACCAGGAAGAAATAGAAAACCTGAACAGACCTATAACCACTAAGGAAATTGAAGCAGTCATCAAAAATCTCCCAAAAAACAAAAGCCCAGGGCCAGATGGATTCCCAGGGGAATTCTACCAAACATTTCAAGAAGAATTAATACCTATTCTTCTGAAACTGTTCCAAAAAATAGAAATGGAAGGAAAACTTCCAAACTCATTTTATGAGGCCAGCATTACCTTGATCCCAAAACCAGACAAAGACCCCATCAAAAAGGAGAA
>NW_025413376.1:0-2304 GCF_002201575.2 Neomonachus schauinslandi
GACAGGAATATTTTTGCAGTTTCTGTGTTGTGAATTGTCCCTCCTTTATCCAAAGATCAGCCCCACCGTGAACCTGAGTGGGCCCTGCCCCTGGGGGAGAGCCAGAGGCTGTGGGCGGTCCGTGCTGACAGCCTGAGGAAGCTGGTGGAGCCGGGCCAGGCCCTCTCCTGTGGCCCCTCTCCTGGAGCACCTCCCAGAGGAACGCCCCCCCGGCCCTTCCCACACCTGCTGCTCACAAAGGTGAGCAGGGCCCCCCGTCCCGCCCGGCGGCTCCCCCTCACCTGTGGGCTCTCTGAACCTCAGGTGTCTCCTGGGGACCCTGCGTGCCACGAGGCCAGGCCCCACACACGGGGTTGCCTCGGGCCTGTTGGGACCGCTCCCCGACCCTGTGGCCAGCCCACGGGGAGGATGGCCTGGGGCTGAGGCGGTTCCTCTCCACCGTGAAGGAGCTCTCTGCCCCACGCCTCCGTGTCCTGTGTCCGGGGCAAAGCCGCATTGCCGGCTGTGACGAGGTTTCAGATTCCATCTGGGGCTCCCATCCTGGGTGGAGCCAGAGCAGGGATCCCTGGGGGCTGGCAGAGGGGCCCCAGAGCCACTCAGACATCTGAAAGGTGCTGGTTGGGCTTCATCGACTCCACAAATGGACAGGAAGCCCCTTCTAGACATTTTACATAATTCAGGGAACAGGGCAGACAAATGTCCCTGCCCCGCGGGCCTCTGTTCTAGGTGGGGGTCCGCCGGTAAGCCTAGATGACAAAGCAGAGATGGGCACACGATGTTCCGTGGGACGCCCTGCCGGCCTCCTCTAGATACGGACCCCTCTGCTCTCATTGTCCGAAGGAAGACGGGCCCTAGGACGAAGAAGAGCCCTTGTCTCCGAGGTGGGGGACATCTGGGGCTTTGGCGGGGCTGGAGGTGCTGGGCAGAGCCCTGGCTCCCCCGTGTCTGTCATGGCTGCTGGAGGGCGGCGGTGTGGGGGCCTCTCCTGCAGGAGGACAGGAGTCAGACAGCTGAGGCTGCGGGCCCGGGGCCTAGGGAGCAGATGGGAGGCTGGGGGCCCCGCCTGCCCTGACCTGATCCGGGGGCCACCGGCTCACACAGGGGCCTCACACTGGGTCCCCCGGGCCAGCTGCACGTGGGGCCTGGACAGGCTGGGCATCCGTCCCCGAGAATAGTGTCGGTGAAGAGACCCCACGTGCCTGCGAGGGAGTCAGGCAGCCGTCGGAGCAGGGGCTGGGGGCCGAGGGGCCGAGAGAGCCCAGGCGGGCTGGGCCGAGGGACACTGCCCGTTCCCTCCTCCCTCACAGACTTCTGCAGCTCCTCTGTGTGCCCCAGGGCTGGGATAGAGCAGACACTGCACCCCCTCCCCACCCTCCTGGAGTTTCCGGTGCAGCAGGAGGGACCCCAGACAGACAGAGGAGTGGGGCAGGCTCCCCTGAGGAAGGCAGGGGTGCTCACACCAGTGATGGAGGGCTCCCTCCCGTGGAGACTGCTGGCCCCCCGCACCTGCTGGCCAGACCTGCTCCTGCCTGGATGGCTGGTGCGGGTGGGCTGGGGGTCCTGGCCTCTGGATGGAGCAGCCCCAGGGCTGCCTCAGGGGGCTGTGTGGAAGGGCAGGCCAGGCCACTGACTTTGCTTCCTGCCCACCTGCCTCCAGGGCCATCTCCTCCATTCTGGGCACCTGGCTGGACCAGTCTCGGAGGACTTCTGTCAGACCCCAGATTTTCCCTGCCTCAAGCAGTTGGTGGCCCATGTGCAGCTCAACATGCCCGGTTCTGACCTGGAGCGCCGTGCCCACCTTCTGCTGGTCCAGCTGGAGCTCGCAGAGCCCACGGACGCCAAGCCCGAGGGTGAGAAGACCGGAGGTGGGTGCCTGTGGGTGTGTGGGGAAGGGTCGGGGCTGGCCCCACAGGGAGGAGCCCCCAGAGGCTGGTGTGGGGCCAGGGGCAACGACTGGGCTCAGAGCGTCCAGCGGGTGGACGGCAGTCGGGGAGACGCCCCAGGGAGGGCTCCTTCCTGCCCGGGGCATCCCTGGGAGACTCTGGGCTGTGCACGCACAGGTGTGTGTCTGACCTGGGAGCAGCAGGGCACTGGGCAGGGGGACAGTGAGGATGGCCGGGCAGGGCTGTGATTCCTCGGAGCTGAGTGACAGTTACTGTGTTTGCAGAGCCCCATGGAAGCTGGCCTGGCTTCTGCCCCTGCCCCTGGCTCCTCGCATGTGCTAGAGATGCAGGTGGAGTCGCTCTAGCTCCTCGGATGGTGGAGCAGCTGTGAGAGGAGAAAAGCTCACCCCGAGCCTGCTCT
>NW_025413377.1:0-2303 GCF_002201575.2 Neomonachus schauinslandi
TGCCTGTTTGGAGACAGCCCTGCTCTGGCTGCGAGGTGAGCAAAGCCAAGGTCCTTGCACCGTGGAGCCTCCACTGGAGGCCCGAGCATGGTGCGATGCGGACACAGCCGGTGAGTTTCTTCCTACCATGGGGCCCAAGCAACCCAATGGAGAGGGACTTGTGGTGAGCAAGAATGGATGAAGACCCCCGAGAGTGGGAAATATGTGACTTCAGCCTGAGAGGCCACCAGCTTCCCCTGGAGCTCACTTGCTTGCAGGGCAGCACAGAGCAGGGGAGGGCCTCCGGCCCCAGATTTGGGGAGCACTGTCCCCAACTCATTCCCTGAGAATCACATTGAGGCAGCAGCTGCAAATCCTTATTTGGACTTGTAGCCTAATCGGGTCCAGGGCTCTTCCAGAACCAGGGAACCCAGAGGAATCTTCCTGGAAGAATCACCTTCCAGCCAACTAGCACCTCCCTGGGAATATATTCTAGTCTCTTCCAGCTGTGCCTTTGGGAAACTTATGCTCATTTCTGCAGGTTATGCCTTGAAGTTAGACATACCCCTTATCCGTGTAGAGACGGAGCCTATGACCTGGACACTTGCCTTGTTCCAGATCCCAGGCAACCCTGAACCGCCAGGCCCACAGGCACAGTCCATGCACAGTACGTCTGGACCGGTTGCCTGATTGGGGCCCAGGTGTCTCCCTTGCCAGACAGCCCAGCTGTCTCTTATTGGAGGAATTGCCAGCCACTGGCCCTTCCTTGCCCTGGCTAGTCCAGTATCCTCCAGCTGTGCCTAAGGTGAGCCTAGGCTGTGCTGTTGCATAGAAGGCATGTGACTGTACAAACCCCTTGTACCCCGAGCGCCAGCTCCTGCAAACCCTTGCCCTGTTCCAGATCCCTGGGAACCCTGCACTGAGCAGCCCTGCATGTGCAGGGCACACTCCTTCAGCAGGTCTTGGGCAGCTGGGGCCTGGCCCCAAGCAACTGCCCAGTATGCTTGGTAGGGGGAGCCCAGCCCCAGAATCTTTGTGAGGCAGCAGTGTTATTTTTTATTTCTTCAGTTTAATCAATTGCTAAATTGAGGTATCATATACACATTATCTTCTAGTTTGAGGTGGATCAACATCAGAGTGATCCAGTAGTTTTATACATTACGAAATGATCCTTAGGGTAAGTCTAGTTACCATCACTCATCTTACAAAGTGACTGGAATTATATTGACCATATTCCCTATGTGTATATTCCATCCCCATGGCCTGTTTATTTTATAACTCGAAGTTTGTACCACTTAATCTCCTCACCTGTATCATCTGCCCCTGACCCCTTCTTCCCCCTCTGGTAACCAACAGCTTGCTTCCTGCCTCTATGAGTCTGGTTCTGTTTTGTTTTGTTTCACTGTTTTGTATTTTAGATTCCACATATAAGTGAAATCCTAATAGATTTGTTTTTCTGTGATTCATTTCACTTAGCATAATACTCTTAAGTCCACTCAAGTTGTTGCAAATGTTAAGATTGCATTCATTTTTCCGGCTGAGTTATATTCCTTATGTATACATACCTCATCTTCTTTATACATTTATCAACAGCAACTTAGGGTTGCATCAGTATCTCGGTCCTTGTAAATAATGCTGCCAGAAACACAAGGATGTGTATATCTTTCCGGATGAGTGTTTCTTTGTTTTCTTCATGTATATACCCAGAAGTGGATTTGCTGGGTCATACAGTGTTTCTATGTTTCACTTTTTGAGGACCTTCCGTAGTGGCTACACCAATGCACATTCTCAGCAACAGTGCACGAGGGTTCCATTTTCTCCACATCCTCACCAGCACTTGTTATCTTTTGTCTTTTTGGTAATAGCCACTCTGACAGGTAGGAAGTCATATCTCATTGTGGTTTTGATACCTGAGGATCAGTGATGTGGAACAGCTTTTCGGAAGCCTGTTGGTCACCTGTGTTTTCTTTGGAAAAGAGTCGATTCAAGTCTTCTACCCGTGTTTAAATCAGGTTATTTGTGGTTTTGGCATGAAGTTGTGTAAGTTTGTTTCATATTCTCAGTATTAACTCTCACTGGATGTACCTTTTGCATATGTTTTCTCATTCACTGGGTTGCCTTTTCCTTATGTTGTAGGTTTCCTTTGTTTTGCAAAAGCTGTTCAGTTTGCTATGAAGGCACTTGTTTATTTTAGCTTCTGTGGCCCTTGCCTGAGGGGACTGGTCCAAAAAGTATATCGCTAAGACCAATGTCAGAGAGCTTCCTGACTATGTTTTCTTCTAGGAGTGTTATGGTTTCAGTCTTAACAGTCAAGTTTGTAATTG
>NW_025413378.1:0-1261 GCF_002201575.2 Neomonachus schauinslandi
CCAACACCAAGGAAATACAAATAATTATAAGAACATATACAAGCAGCTATATACCAACAAATTAGGCAATCTGGAAGGAATGGATGCATTCCTAAAAACATATAAACTACCAAAACTAAAACAGAAGGAAAGAGAAAACCTGAACAGACCCAAAAGCAGCAAAGAAATTGAAGCAGTAATTAAAAATCTCCCAACAAACAAGAGTCCAGGGCTAGATGGCTTGCCAGGGGAATGCTACCAAACATTTAAAGAAGAACTTATATCTCTTCTTCTAAAGATGATTCCAAAAATAGAAATGGAAGGAAAACTTGCAAACTTACTCTATGAGGCCAGCATTATCTTGATCCCAAAACCAGGCAGAAACCCCAACAACAAGGAGAAATACAGACTAATATCCCTCACGAGCATGGATGCCAAAATACTCATCAAGATACTAGCCAATAGGATCCCACAAGATCTTAAAAGGATTATTCATCATGATCAAGTGGGATTTATTCCTGGGTTGCAAGGGTGGTTCAACATTTGCAAATCAAGAAACATGATATATCACATTAACAAAAGAAAACATAAGAACCATATGATCCTTTCAAGTAATGCAGAAAAAGCATTTGAAAAATACAGCATCCTTTCTTGATTAAAACTCTCCACAGTGTAAGGATAGAGGGAACATGCCACCATATCACAAAAGCTATGTGACAAAAGCCCACAGCAAATATTATTCTCAATGGGGAAAAACTGAGAGCCTTACCTCTAAAGTCGGGAACATGGCAGGGATGCCCACTCTCACTGCTGTTGCTCACCATAGTACTAGAAGTCCAAGCCTCAGCAATCAGAAAACAAAAAGAAATGACAGGAATTCAAATTGGAAAAGAAGAAGTCAAACTCTCACTCTTAGCAGATGACATGATATCTTATGTGGAAGACCCCAAAGACTCCACCCCAAAATTGCTAGAACCGCTACAGGAATTCAGCAATATGGCAGGATTTAAAATCAATGCAAAAAAATCATTTTCATTTCTATATACTAATAATGAGACTGAAGAAAGAGAAATTATGGAATTGATCCAATTTACAATTGCACCAAAAACCACAAGATAACTAGGAATAAACCTAGCCATGGAGGAAAAGGACCTGTACTCTAAAAACTACAAAATACTTATGAAAGAAATGAGGAGGACACAAAGAAATGGAAAAAATTCCCATGCTCATGGATTGGAAGAATATGCGTTGTTAAAAATTCTATGCTACCCAGAGCAGTCTA
>NW_025413378.1:1361-2303 GCF_002201575.2 Neomonachus schauinslandi
TTCCCATGCTCATGGATTGGAAGAATATGCGTTGTTAAAAAGTCTATGCTACCCAGAGCAGTCTACACATTCAATGGATTCCTTATCAAAATGCCACCAACACTTTTCACGGAGCTGGAATAATTAATCCTAGATTTTGGATGGAACTGGTAAAGACCCCAAATAGCCAGAGGAATGTTGAAAAAGATAATGAAAGGTGGTGGCATCACAATACCTGATTCAAGCTTTATTACAAAGCTGTAATCAGCAGAACAGTATGGTTCTGAAACAAAAACAGACTCATAGATCAGTGGAACAGAATAGAGAGCCCAGAAATGGATCCTCAACTCTATAGTCAACTAACCTTCACAAAGCAAGAACCGAAATATAATGGAAAAAAGACAGTCTCTTCAACAAATGGTGTTGGGAAAATTGGACATCCCCATGCAGAGGAATGAAATTGGAGCATTTTCTTATACCATACATAAAGATAAACTAAAAATGGATGAAAGAGCTAAATGTGAGACAGGAAACCAACAAAATCCGAGAGGAGAACACACGCAGCAACCTCTTTGACCTCGGCTGCAGCAACTTCTTTCAAGACATGCCTCCAAAGGCAGGGGAAAGGAAAGCAAAAATGAACTATTGGGACTTCTTCAAGATAAAAATCCTTTGCACAACAAAGGTAAGAGTCCACAAAACTAAAAGGCAACCTACAGAATGGTAGAAGATATTTGCAAATGATATGTCAGATAAGGGTCTCGTATACAAGTTGTATAAGGAACTTACCACTTGCAACACCCAGAAAACAAGGAGTCCAGTGGGCAGAAGACATGAGCAGACATTTCTCCAAAGGAGACATACAAATGGCCAACAGAGACATGAAAAAATGTTACACATTACTTGTCATCAGGGAACTAGAAATGAAAACCACAGTGAAATACCACCTTACACCAGTCAGAA
>NW_025413379.1:0-2302 GCF_002201575.2 Neomonachus schauinslandi
TATACCTTCTGCCCCTCTCTCTCTTTCTTCTTCTTCTGGGATCCCAATTATTCTAATGTTGTTTTGTCTTATGGTATCGCTTATCTCTCGAATTCTGCCCTCGTGATCCAGTAGTTGTTTATCTCTCTTTTTCTCAGCTTCTTTATTTTCCATCATTTGGTCTTCTATATTACTGATTCTGTCTTCTGCCTCATTTATCCTAGCAGTTAGTGCCCCCATTTTTGATTGCACCTCATTAATAGCCTTTTTGATTTCTACCTGGTTAGATTTTAGTTCTTTTACTTCTCCAGAAAGGGTTTCTCTAATAACTTCCATATTTTTCTCAAGCCCAGCTAGTATCTTTAAAGTGATGATTCTGAACTCTAGATCTGACATTGTACTAATGTCCGTATTGAGTAGGTCCCTGGCAGTCGGTAGTCCGTCTTGTTCTTTTTGTTGAGGTGATTTTTTCCATATTGTCATTTTGTGCAGAGGAGAATAGATTAATGAGAGAACAGAATGCTAGCAGAGTAACAATGTCCCCAGAAAATATACTCTAAACCAATCATAAAAGACCTGAAGCAGTGGAAAAAGAAACGGAAAGAGAGAAAAAAGAAAAAGAAAAAGATAAAAACAAACAAAAACAAACAAAACAAAACAACAACAACAAAGAAAACCAGAATGTGATCAAATATGATCAGGCTGGTATATAGATCAGTGCCTCACACTAGATTTGGGATGTATTTTGGTCTGTTAGAAGAAAGTGCCTCCCAAAATTTTAAAGAAAGAAAAACTTATATATGTACAAAAATAAGGGTTGATATGATGAAGGGATGGAATATGACTGTAAAGATGGAAATTATTAAAAAATTTTATTAAAGGACTTGATAAGTTGTTTGAAAAGAGAAAGAAGAGGATTTTAAAAAAGAGAAAAAAGAAAAAAGAAGAAAAAAGGAGAGAATGTGATCAGGCAGGGGAGTAGAAAAAACCATATACTAGAGATTTAGTGTATATTTTAATCTGTTAGAAGAAACTATCTCAAAATTTTAAAGGGAGAACAACTTATATATATATGCCAAAAATACAGGTAACTACTATGAAGGGATAGAATATGACTCTAAAAATGAAAAATAAAAATGTTTCTTTAAAAAAAGGGATTGATAAGATGTTGGTTGAAAATGGGAAAAAGAAAAATTCAAATAAAAAAAGAAAAAAAAAGAAAAAAAGACAGTTAAAAAAAATTAACTTTGAAAGACTAAAGAATCATGGTAAAAAAGCCATGAATTCTATGTGCAGTATTCCCCTAGCGCTGGAGTTCTGCCGTTCTCATTGTTGGGTAAACTTAGTCTTGGCTGGCTGTTCTTGCTGATCTTCTGGGGGGGGGGCCTGTTACCGTGGTTTCCAAATGTCTCTGCCGGAGGCGGAATTGGCCCGTCCTTGCCCCCTCCCGGCTAAGTAATCTGCTCGGTTTTGGTCTCCGGAGCTTTTGTTCCCTGCGAGCTTTCCGTACAGCTTTGGAGGCGGAGAGTGAAAATGGTGGCCTCCCAATCTTTGCCTCGGAGGAGCCGAGAACTCGGGGCCCCGCTTCTCAGTGCACTCCCAGAGAAAAGCCGTCAGTCACTCCCGTCTCCCCGGTCTCCGGCCGCACTCCGTGCTCACCCGGCCTGTGACCACGCGTTTCTATCTCTGGCACCCGACACCGGGTGGAATCTCCAAACCCAGCAGATCCCTGCGGTGCACTCCCGCGCGGCTCCTCCCAGGGGAGGAAGGTGAGTCTCCCTGGATCTGCCGCTTGTTGGGTGCCTGCTGGAGGAGCAGTGGCCCAACTGTGCCGCGGATCACGGTTTATGGCAACCCCGAGCTGAGAGCCCGCACCTGGGCTCCGCCTGTGCAGCCGGCTTCCCTGCTCCGTTACCTGGGAGCTCTGCCGCACTCAGGCACCCCCGGTCTTTCTGTGACCGCGAGGGTCCTGAGACCACACTGTCCCGGAGGGTTCCACCCCCCCGCTTAGCCACCAGAGTGACGTCCCTCAGCGGAGCAGACTTTTAAAAGTTCCGATTTTGTGCTCCGCGGCTCTATCACTTGCCAGTAGCGGCCAACGGAGGCCCCTCCCCTGCCGTCTATCCTCCCGAATATCGTCTCGGATTCACTTCTCCGCATGTCCTACCTTCCAGAAAGTGGTCGCTTTTCTGATGAGAGAGTTGTTGCTCTTCTTTTGTTCGATCTCCTGTTGAGTTTGTAGGTGTTCAGTATGGTTTGATCCCTATCCAGCTGAATTCCTGAGAGGAGACGAAATCCAGGTCTCCTACTCCTCCGCCATCTT
>NW_025413380.1:0-2299 GCF_002201575.2 Neomonachus schauinslandi
GGGATTGCTGTGCCCCCAGTGTCAGTAGTGAACACACATGGAACGGTTGGGCAGAATTCTACTTTCCTAATCGGTCCCAGGCATGCCCTTCCAGAAGACACAAAGTGTGTCTCCCTCAAGCCCTGTTGTTTCAGCATCCTGGCTCTAAGGCAGGTAAGAAAGGAGCCTGGATTCAGGATGAACGGGCCAGGTGAATGCTCCTTCACATTCATGCCGAGGTGACCGGAACTGGAGAGCAGGAGGGGAAACGAGAAACAAAAGTGCCCACTGCAGGACGGTGAGAACCGAAGCAGGGCCCTGGGGGCTTTCCCCAGCTCTCAAAACCTTAAAGCTCTCTGCATTAGGCACACAACACCCCAGAAATGAAGAAGATATACCTCTTGCCTTCCCCGGACCTCAGGTGATTTTGGGGATAAATCTCGGGAGATGACAGCCCAGCTCTTGTGAGATGTCATGCAGATCCCGCCAGATCTAATTGAAATTTAGGCAGACTCAGTCCGAATATGGGAAATCTCCCACCCAACCTCGTGAGATTTCCCGCCAGAACAGGAGAGATTTCCCGCCCAACCTTGTGAGATTTCCTGCCAAACCCCGGAATATTTCTTGCCAAACCTCGGGAGATTTCAGGCCAGACCTCGTTAGATTTCTCACCAAACCTCGTGAGATTTCCCGCAAGACCTGGGGAGATTTCCCGCCGAAACTTGTGAGATTTCCCAAAACGCCTCATGCTATTGCCCGCCCCAAATGGAAGATTTCCCGCCAAAGCTCATGCGACTTCTCGCCGAAACACGAGAGATTTCCCGCAAATCACGGGGGATTTCCCGCAAATCACGAGAGGTTCCCCACCAAACCTTGTGCGATATCCGGCAAAACCTCGTGATATTTCCCGCCAAACCTGGGGAGAATTCCCGCCCAACCTCGTGAGACTTCCCGCCAAGTCAGGTAAGATTTCCTGCCAAACGCGGTGAGATTTCCAGTCAAACCTGGTGAGATTTCTGGCCAAACCGGGGGAGATTTCCCGCGAAACGTGGGGAGAGAACCCACAAGACCTGGGGAGATATCCCGCCAAACATCGCGAGCTATCCCGCTAAAAGTCGTGAGACATACCGACAAACCTCGGGAAATATCCCAGCAAAGATCGTGAGATTTCCCAAAAAAGCTTGTGAGAGTTCCCGAAAAACGTCGTGAGGGTTCCCAAAAACCCTCTTGAGATTTCCCGCCAACACGCGTGAATTTTTCCCGCCAAACCTCGTGACTTTTCCCGCCCAACTTCATGCGTTTTCCCGCCAAACCTCGTGAGTGTTCCTACCAAACCTCCTGAGTTTTTCCACCAAACCACGTGTGTTTTCCCGCCACACCTCGTGAGATATCCCTCCAAATAAGGTGAGAAATCCTGGCAAACGTGGTGAGATTTCCCGGCAAACGTGGTGAGATTTCTCGCCACACCTCGGGCTATTTCCCACCAAACCTGGTGAGATTTTCCGCCAAAACTCGTGAGATTTCCCGCCAAACCTCGTGAGATGCCCGGCCAAGTCAGGTGAGAATTCGTGGCCAACGTGGCGAGATTTGCAGTCAAACCTGGTGATATTACCCGCCATACCTGGTGAGATTTCTGACCAAAAGGGGGAGAGATTTCCCACGAAACCTGGGGAGTTCCCCGCAAAACCTGCGGAGGTATCCCACCAAACATCGTGAGCTATCCCGCTATAACTTGTGAGATATCGCGCCACCCTCATCAGATATCCCACCAAACCTCGTGAGATTTCCCGGAAAACCTTGTGAGATTTCCCAAAACACCACGTAAGATTTCCCAAAAAGCCTCGTAAGATTTCCCAAAAAGCCTCGTGATATTTCCCGCCAAGCCTCGTGAGTTCTCGCGCCAACCCTCGTGAGCTGTCCCGCAAACGTCGTGAGTTTTCCCGTTAAACCTCGTGAGGTTTCCCGCCAAACTTCGTGAGTTTTCCGCCAAACCTTGGGAGGTTTCCCACCAAACCTCGTGAGTTTACCTGCCAAACCTCGTGAGTTTTCCAGCGAAACCTCGTGAGATTGCCAGCCCAGCCTCGTGAGATTGCCAGAGCTACGTCGTGAGATTTCCAAACCCACCGCGTGAGAGTTCCAGCCAAAGCTCGTGGGATTTCCAGCCAAAGCTCGTGGGATTTCCAGCCAAACCTCGTGGGACCTCTGGCCCAGCAATGAATATCTAAGGCCACCACTGATGCATCTGTCACCAAACCCCAGGCCCAAGATGGGGGGGGTGGAGAACTAGAACTCCCTAGCAGAGCCTGCTTTGCGCCCCTTT
>NW_025413381.1:0-2297 GCF_002201575.2 Neomonachus schauinslandi
CTTCTTTATTTTCCAACATTTGTTCTTCTATATCACTAATTCTCTCTTCTGCCTCATTTATCCTAGCAGTTAGAGCCTCCATTTTTGATTGCACCTCATTAACAGCCTTTTTGATTTTGACTTGGTTAGATTTTAGTTCTTTTATTTCTCCAGAATGGGTTTCTCTAATATCTTCCATGTTTTTTTCAAGCACAGCTAGTATCTTGAAAATCATCATTCTGAACTCTAGTTCTGACGTCATACTAATGTCCGTATTGATTAGGTCCCTGGCAGTCGGAACTGTCTCTTGTTCTTTTTGTTGAGGTGATTTTTTCCATCTTGTCATTTTGTCCAGAGGAGAATAGATGAATGAGAGAACAAAATGCTAACGGGGTAACAATGTCCCCAGAAAATATACACTGAACAGATCAGAAAAGACCTGAAACCAGGGGAAAAGAAAGGGAAAGGAAAAAAAAAGAAAAAGAAAAAGATAAAAATAAACAAAAACAAAACAAAACAAAAACAGAATATGATCAAATATGATTAGGATGGTGCATAGATCAGTGCCACACATTACATTTTGGGAGTGTTTTGCTCTGTTAGAAGAAAGTGCCTCCCAAAATTTTAATGAAAGAAAAACTTATATATGTACAAAAATAAGGATTAATACTATGAAGGGATGGGGTATGAGTGTAAAGATGAAAGGTATAAAAGATTTTATAAGAGGAATTGATAAGATAAGAAGTTGGTTGGAAAAAAGAAAGAAGAGGATTTAAAAAAAAGGGGGGGAGAGAATGTGATCAGGCAGGAGACTAGAACAAAGCCATACACTAGAGATTTAGGGTATATTTTGGTCTGTTAGAAGAAACTGTATCTCAAAATTTTAAAGAGAGAACAACTTATATATATACCAAAAATAAGGGTAACTACTATGAAGGGATAGAATATGACTTTAAAAATGAAAAATAAAAATTATTTGTTTTAAAAAAGGGATTGAAAGGATGTTGTTTGAAAAAAGGAAAAAGAAAATTTTTTTAAAAATACAGTTAAAAAAATTAACTTTGAAAGGCTAAAGAATCATGGTAAAAAAGTCATGAATTCTATCTGCAGTATTCCCCTAGCCCTGGAGTTCTGCCGTTCTCATTGATCGGTAAAGTTGGTCTTGGCTGGCTGTTCTCGCTGATCTTCTGCGGGAGTGGCCTGTTGCCGTGGTTCCCAAATGTCTTTGCCGGTGGTGGAAGTGCCCCACCCTTGCCAGTCTGGGATAAGTAATCTGCTCGAGTTTGCTCTCTGGTAGCATTTGTTTCCTGCAAGCTTCCCGTAGAGCCTGGGAGGACGAGAGTGAAAATCGTGGCCTCCCAATCTCTGCCCCATAGGAGCCAAGAACTCCGGGCCCCACTCCTCAGTGAACCCCCAGAGAAAAGCAGTCAAGCATTTCCTTCTCCCCGGTCCGGGTGCACACTGTGCTCACCCGGCCTGTGACCGAGCATTTCTCTGGCACCCAACCCCATGTGGAGGTTCCAAACCCAGCAGATCCCTGTGGTGCGCTCCCTGTCGCTCCTCCAGGGGGGGAAGGGGAGTCTCCCCGGATCTGCCGCTTGTTGGGTCCCTGCTGGAGAACAATGGCCTGACTGTGCTGCGGATCATGGTTCGTGGCAACCCCGAGCTGAGAACCCAATCCTCGGCTCCATCTCTGCAGCTGGCTTCCCCGCTCCAATACCTGGGAGCTCTGATGCACTCAGGCACCCCCAGTCTTTCTGTGACCCCAAGGGACCTGAAACCATACTGTCCCAGTGAGGGTTCCATCCCCTGCTTAGCCACTGGAGCTATGTCCCTCAGTGGAGCAGACTTTTAAAAGTTCCGATTTTGTGCTCCAAGGCTCTATCACTTGCCAGAAGCGGCCAATGGAGGCCCCCTCCCCCGCAATCTATCCTCCCAAATATCGCCTCAGATTCACTTCTCCACACATCCTACCTTCCAAAAAGTGGTTCCTTTTCTGTTCAGAGTTGTTGCTATTCTTTTCTTCGATCTTGTGTTCAGTTTGTAGGTGTTCAGAATGGTTTGATCCCTATCCAGCTGAATTTCTGGGACCATACGAAATCCAGGTCTCCTACTCCTCCACCGTCTTTCTCTGCCCTTCCCTTCTGTGTCTGTTTTTATGACAGTACCATACTATTTTGATTACTAAACATTTTGATATATTTTGAAGATTGGAATCGTGCTGCCTCCCATTTCCTTTTTTTTTTTTTTTTTTCAGTATAGCTTTGGCTCTTAGGGATGTTTTCTGGTTCCATACAAATTTTAGGATTGCTTGTTCT